>NC_081414.1:469605163-469822663 GCF_030272615.1 Cryptomeria japonica
CTCTTCTCTGAACTGATCCTACTCTATCCTCAAGATGGCATTCTGTCTCTCTAAAGTTGCAATGTGATCATGCTGACTCACTATGGTCGCCCTGCACATCTCCATCTCCTCTATGCTAGTTGTCTCTGGCTCTATGGGTATATCCTGCAATGACTCCTGATCAGCTGGATCTGGCTCATCCTCATCACCTCCATCCTTGTCATCCTTGTCATCCTCATCACCTCCATCCTTGTCATTCTCCTCATCCTCATCATCTCCCTCCTCCTCTCCTGCGAGTGGGAAGTCCTCCTGTCTCCTCGATACTGGAATATCAGGATCTATCAATGGCATTGGCCGTCGTCATGCAAACCATCTCTCATACTCCTCTGTCATCCTGGTGTCCTCCACATCTGATCTCCAATCCCACTATCTCTTCTATAGCTATGTGAAGTCAACATATGCTATGTGTGGCTGAATCATACTCCCCCACTGACTCGTCTCTCTATGAGATCGGGCAAATTGTGTAGTCCTCCTAGGTACATCCCGCCTCTCTCCAAACTGTCATCTGACTCTCTCTGGTAGGTACATCTCAATCACTCTCTGGTGATTCACTGGTCACCCAATCAGGTACCTCTCCTATCTACAATACGGTAGCTCATCACTATCATCTGACCATCCAGGGCAATCATGATATGGCCTCCATGTGAACTCTCTTAGTCTGTCTAGCTCGTGTTGCTAGTACAATATGTATCCAAATAGACCCCGTCTCAGTGCTCCCCCATAGCAGTACACATATGGTCAGTGTGGTACTACCTGTCTCTCTGCAATCGGTCGACATATGGCTATGTGCTCAAATGCCCATACCTATAGTAATGTGACTCCGCAGCTCAAAGTCTGCACTCCCTGATATGCTATCTGATGCAACTAAAAATATAGCATAGCTAGTACACATGGTCCCCATGCATACACCATCCCCTTTTTCGCCATCCGCTCTAGCACTCTTCTCCATCCAATCGGGAATCCATGTCCTTGTCTATCTCCTGCTAGTAGGCATGCTATCACCATAGTTATCACCACATATCATCGATCATACTCTGATGCCATGGTCTCCCAGCCAATCTCCCTCTCTACGATATCCAGATCATCTGCGTCATACTCAAATAATCTGCACAAAGTGTCTCTCCCTATCACTGGGTCATACTCTATCATCTCTCCATGAATCGGAATGCGGAGGATATGCCATACATCCTCTAGTGTCACCATCGCCTCTCCAGTTGCCAGATGGAAAGAGGAAGTCTCTGAATGCCATCGCTCTGCCAATGCGGTGAGTAGTCCTGTGTTTGCCCTAATCTCAGGCATGAATGTGATATAGTATATTCTAAGTCCTACTAATGTATCTTTGTCCATGCTCCTGAGTCTATGTCGTAACATGAAGTAGTCTGGTCGGTTCTCCCACGTGATCAATGGATACTGTCGACTTTGCATCACAATTGGAGCACATTTCGTCAGTTTTAGGGTTTGCTCCTATGGGTTGCATTTCCTCATTTCATCCACAAATCAGGGTGTTTCTAATCTCTTTTGGCATATCCTACCCTTATCCCCCCTTTTCGGCTCATTCGTATGCCATTTTTGACTAAATTAGGGTTCACAATGCACAACTGCGCCTGTGTGATAAGTCCTATGCCTGTGTAACACAACCTACACCTGTGTCCCCTACACAAGCATAGAAGACCCTACACAAGCACAAAATTTGCCCTACACAAGTGTAGAAGTCAGTCTCTGCATCCCCTGTGGGCTCCGCAATGTCCCGCAAGCAAGTCAAATTCATGAAATTGAAAATATGGGTTTTTGAGATACATACCGCTAGTCCCGTGTCGTTCGTTCGTCTGTAGGTGCGTACACAATCTCTGAGGTGATCTACCATTGGAATGTTCGCCATGTCTCTGCAAGTGTCCTTTTCCAGAGCAACAAATTTTCCTCTTTGGCTAGTACAAATGAGCAATTTTCACTCTCTTTGTCTCATTTATAGATCTTTGTCAGTGCATAGATGGACGTGCACTCTCTCCCTCTCATGTTGGTCGTGGTCTTTTGCACTTTCAATTGCTTGTCCTTCATGCATCCAATATCCGATTGTCAGTCCGTTTGATCCTATCATTTTCTATCATTCTTATCGATCAATTGGCCTCTTTTCTAGATGTTTCTGGCCAATTCCTTGAGGGGGCATGCATATGTCATTGTTATTGTCTGGGGCATTTTCATTATTGTTCTTTGAAACAACGCTTAAAATATCATTGTCTCAAAGAGGGGCAAAATGTAGACATCTAAAAATGGTCAATTCTTGCGGAATCATACTTTAACATTTGCGCATTGCCTTATTTTACAGTTTTTGTGTCGCATTAACATTTCTCCTATGTCACGCACTTGGTCTTTATCATTTGCGAGCATTGAGTCCTTCTTCTGCATTCTTCAGTTGTCTCGCTTTCGAATTTGGTCTTGTCAATAACAATATTTGTCATGATTTTGGTCAATCTTATCCTGTCGCATCAATATGCGTATTCATTTGTCATCATTTTGGACATTGTCAATCCTAATTAGGGTTTTGTCCTCTTATCAATCTTATCATCATGCGATCGATTTGTCATCGATCGTTGTCATTTTCAATCTTATTATCTTGCGATCGATTTGTCATCGATCCTTGTCTTTTGATCAATTTGTCATCAATCTTGTTGTCTTGTGATTGATTTGTCATCGATTGTTGACATTTTCAATCTTGTCATTTTTCAATCTATTTTGTCATCGATCCTTGTCTTCTTGTCAATTTTGTCATTTTGCGATCGATTTGTCATCGATCGTTGTCTTTCTCAATTATGTCAATTTGGATCAATTAGTCATTGTTCCTCGTCAATTGGCGCACTTATCAATCAAATCATTTGTCAAGCATTGGTCCTTTGTCAGTCAGAATCATGATCAAATCGAATCGATATCAATGATCCTTTGTCAAGACCTAATTGTCATTCTTGCATTTTCTAATTCATCTTCTAGGGTTTCATGATTTAATCATTTAACCTTGTTTGTCATTTCTCCCTCTAGGATTAATAAATTATTTATTTATCCTAAGTCTTCATGTCACAATTAAATGTTTATTTAATTGGCTAACTAATTCCTCCTTCTTTGTGAATTAATTAATAAATGAAAAGTTGTTAATTAATTCACTTAATTCCTAATTTCCTAATTTCTATTTCATCTAATTTTCAATTCTCTCCTATTTTTCCCCTAATTTCATGGGAATGACATTTCAATTTGTCATAATTTGTCATAATTGACAATCAATCAATTTTGACATAGAAATTTGTCATAATTTGTCATGAATTATCAATCAATCAATCTTGCATAGAAAGTGCCAATTTGTCATAATTTGTCATAATTGACATTCTTGATTTGCAATTTCCATTCGAATCTCTTCATGCTAATTTGATCTTTTCTCCAACTTGTCTATAAATTGGATGATTTTCTTCATTCAAGATCCCTACCTGGTCGAATCAATCACGCTTCGAGTATTCTTGCGCTACAATCTTGTCTACTTGCTTTCATATCATGCTTATGCACTTGTAGGTGAGATCCACAACAAAGCTATTAGAAGGAGAAAGAAGGACAATGGAGCCACATGAAGGAGACATTCAAGTCTGCATTTGGTTTGCTTAGTTTTCAATCTTGAATGTCTTGATTACATGTCTTTATTGAGTGTGTTTAGGATTGATCATTGCATTTGAGCTTTCGTGATTGAGCTAGATTACTAATACTACTTGCTTTGATGATTTCCACATTTCCTAGCTACACCTAGCATATGTTGTAAACTCCTGTGAGATCCCCTGAGGCCGGCCATACTGCCTCATCACTTGTGAAATGAAGAATCGCTCCACAATAGTTTGCGATCTCCCAATCAGTGGGCGTGTGACAAATAGATCTCTCTGCACTGCCCGCCAGTCATCCCACGACTCTAACCCTCTATATGGTCACCATACGACATCTATCAAGTCATCAAGCTGCCGTCTCTAGAAGTCTATCTTTCCCAAATGGGGCTGCATGATATATCCAGCATATCTATAAATGATCGGTTGTCATGGCTCCCTATTGTCTGCCACTATCGACCGACACACGGGAAGGTGCTCCCAAGCCCACACCTGCAAAATATATATGCTAGTATCCATGCTCCTCCCCTCTCTATAAACGATCTCATAGATCTCTCGATATATGTGGGCCAGTAAACAAGAACCCCAGCCAAGTCTCTGAGGGGACTCTATCAATCGCTCGAGCATCTGGCCCCATCCACTCTGAAAACCCTGCTGCCCTCAGTCTTGCATCAAAAAGCACCCAATAAAACCTGCTAGGACACATGCTAAAGGATACTCCTCACTGTACCTGCTCATCAATATATCCCAACTCATAGAATGAGTCAAGATATCAGGATCCCTGAAAATGTTCCTCAGTGCCTGCAGTCCAGGTAACAATGCGGTATCATAGTCCACCTTATCCCCAACAAAAGGGATATGAAGGATCTTGTACACATCCTCGGGAGTGATGGTCAACTCCCCAACTGGCAAATGAAAGGTATTATGCTTCGAATGAAATTGTTCTACCAATACTGTGAGCATCCCGTGGTTCACACGGATATCAGGTAATTGCATCAGGTGAGTAAAGCCACACATATCAACATGAGCCTTCTCAACCTCAGACAAATCTTGAACTAAAGCCATCATGGGTGGATATACACATCTGAAGAGCACATGAGGTAAGCAAACCTACAACAATCCAACAATGAAACATCAGAAAACATTTCAAATAATCCTACAAGAGAAGTTAAACATCATGCAAATCCAACTAAGTCAAATGCCAAAGCAAAATTTCATGTTTACACTTTAAAAAATGGTCACTATTTTTTGAATGACAAAACACAATTAAACAAAATCTCGTACGAGTCAGGAATGGCTCTCGTATGAGAAAATAGCCTCAAATGACACTTTATCGGACATCGCACGACAAAAAGGTCTCCTAACCGACCTGTCGTACGACACAAGGGTTACTCGCGTATGACAAATCTAATGGGTTTAAACGATAAAAGAAAATTTGCCAGTTTCTCGTACGAGACAGGATCCTGTCTCATACGATAAACTGTGACACCCGACCCAAAACCCGTCAAAAACGTGAAAAATAAACAAAAAAATTCAAAATTGGAAACATAAATAGGCTTAAGATCGATCACTTACCGCTGGCTCGTAGTCTCGGGGTCAATTATGTCTTCTCTGGTGCCCGAATCGATGCTGATGAGTAGGGACCACCATTTTTCTTCGCAAAAGGCTTTTTGAATTTTCAAACTTGGAGGGTTAAAATGAATTGAAAATGACACTTTTGTCCTATATATAGCCAAAAACCTAATTTTTCAACTTGCTCCGATGGATAAGAAAATTGTACCCTTGGCTAACACCTTGCTTTCATCTAGTTTGTGATCAATCAAGTTCAGAATTGACATCTCCTAGACATCACACATTCTTTGAACCAACGCGCTACTCGCACATTAATTCAAAGAGGGACAAATGTAATACCCTAAAAATGGTCATCTAAACCATGGGCCCCTAATCTCGACAACATCACCAAGGTCCTAACCAAAAGGCAATTAAATCAATCTTGAGCACATAATTAATTCTTTAATTATCAAATATCACATGGCAAAATAAATTACCCAATATTAATTAAATATTTATTTAATTAATTGAATCATTCCAAGAATATTCATTTTGATCAATTATCCTATTTTAATTTATTAAATATCTTTGCATATTTAATTAATTAATAAATTTGCCATTCAATCATGCAAAAAAGAATTAATTTACTACAAAAAGAAGAATTTATTACAAAACAAAGAGTTGAATTGAAAATTAAATAAAAGAATTGAATTAAGAGAGAAATCAAACTTGAGATATTATTTCTTTTTCTAAATTGAGAATTTGAAATCAGAAAAGCAATTAATTGAATTATTAATTATTCTCTTAAATTGGAACTCAAAGATTTTCAGAAAAAGAAGTTCAGTTGCATTAAAAAGACTCTTTTCTTGACTAAATTGAAGAATTATCTATTTTTATCACAAATGCATGGAACTGATTTATTATTGTTTTCCAATGCAACTTGGACTTCTAATTTGAATGCATTTCAATTGAACTATAATTGGAATCTATCTCAAGGTTAACTCAACCTGATTTCTCAATTGTTTCAATTAATCCTAAATTGAGATTTTTCATCATCTCTCTGTAATTCTCTATAAATTCAGTCATCAACTCTCATTCCAATTCACCCTAGAGATTTTTTGAGAATACATCATTATTATACTGATTTTGCTCTAGAGTCATTGATTGATTATTATTGTTTTTTTTTAGATTACTTGCATCCATCTTACATCCATTATTGCTTGCATCCATTACTGCTTGAAGTGATTTTTTTCTTGAATTATTCATCCATTTTTTACATCCATATAGCTTAATATCATATAGATTAAATCCTTCGTCTTGGTGTAGTCTAGTCACTGGTATTGCTTATAACAAACTGGGAGCAATCCTATACTCGCATCTTGTAGAAGGCAATAAGTCGCTTTGCTATGGTTTATTTTTATTGATTATTGATTACTAACCATGCATATAATGACTTAATTGAAGTGTTCTGCTTGTAGTTACAGGTTCACTTTTTCACACACACACTAGGTACATGTTATATTTTGTGTGTATGCACGGATGCACATGTGATACATCGTAAGTTCAAGGTTTTCTTCTAGTTCGTTTAATGATCTTTTTGCCCATGGGATTCATCGTAATTGCTTGTTTAGTCGCCTTTGCTCTGCTCTGTGATGGTGACTTACAGGCTTAACCTTTATCTTGCAACACATTTTGTTAAATTGATTTCCTATTTTAGATCTTATTTTTTTACTAATGTTCCAGAATGAGAAACTAAATTATTCTTCTCAAACTTAGAAAGATGACACAAAATTAACAAAGATGATATTCATACCTTCCTAATTTTACCTTACCAATGAATGCAGAATTCTTGATCAACGAATGTGTGATTGGACACTAGTGAATGTAGAATGAGACACTAGCGAAAGTGTAATTCTTGTGAGCGTATAAATTTGGAAGCGATTGTGAAATGTCGTACCTGCAATTTGCCAAAACACAAAAAATTAAGAGATTTATCAAAAAAAAATGTTCACTTCGCATTCAACATTTATTTTATGGGGGAAAGTATTGGAGTAAGCTAATTAGAATTAAAGAGAAACCACAAAAATCCCTATCTAATTAACTGGATTCCTTTCATAACATCAAGGAAAGTGCATTCACAAAATGAATAAGAAATGGAAAAAACACTATGAAAACTCCCTTATTACATTCAAATGTCTTGCTTCCATTGTCCTTATTCCTGCAAAGTGTTGGCTCTTAGAGTTGCGTTGTTAACTTGCAATATGACAACAAGAATTTGAAGATCGTGGTTGTTGAAAAAGAGGAATTGATGCTCAATTTATAGCATTTGGAAGGAGAATTTGAACGACTGAGATTCATTTGAAGATTGATTTGATCAACGGTTGAGATTGCTTGAGGAAAAATTGATTGGAGATGATTACAATGTGAATTGGCTACATGACTGAATTGATTGAGAGATGACTAGCTTGATTGATCAATTAAACAAAATTGGTGGATTAGTTAGAATTCTTGATTGACTCATTAAATGGATTGATTCATCAGTTAGAAAAGGTGATTGGGAGTTAAGTGGATTGATTGATTAGTTAACTAATTTGTTTGAATTTGTGGAAATTTGAATTATTAGATTAAATAAATGTAAGAAATTTATTTAATATGGAGGACATAATTAGCTAGTTAAATAATTTTAAAAAATTATTTAATTAGGGGAAAATAGAAATTGAACTTAATTAAATAATGAAAATCATTTAAAGAAGGTAAATAAATCATAATAATTAAATAATAAATTATTTTATTAATTTTAGAGAAGAAATGTTAATTGAGTAAATGATTTGCATAGAAATCAAATAATTAGTGTGTGGTGAAAATGGTGATTATTGATTTAGAAGAATAAAAATTAGATTAATAATTATTTAATTAATATAAAGGAACAATTAGCAATGTTACTAATAGGGATTTTTTAAAATGTGTACACTTACAAGTCAAACTAAAAGAGTAGATGGTTGTATACTTATCGTATATCACATAATCACAGTAACAAATTTTGTTTTAAGTAGGTTACAACTTTGGAGAGAATTACCACATGGTATACTAGTGCTGCAAGGAGCCCAGTAAATGATCCATGTGGGATCCAACCCACTTTCATGTGGCTTACACAATTTCAACATCCTCTCCTAGCAACCTCCTCCATGGGGGCTCTAGAACCATAGTTATCTCCTATTCGGATATGTGCTTAGCAGCTCATAATTTTTGCACATATTTGTTGTTCCAATACAGACCACCATTAAAGCTTTTTTTGGCTGAGTTGTCAAAATTGAAAGTCCTTCATCAGTGGCATATATACCACACCTCAATGACATTGAAGAACTAGTAAAAATGGGCCTCAATTAAACATATTTTACTAACCTTTTGAAATTTGTTGTTACTTATATTGTGACCATCAAAATTAAGTGAAATGTGATATTTTTTTCAATATGACCACTAGTAGTTAATTGCTAGGTAATTGCTAGGCTTCATACAAGTTTCATAATGGGGGATTAGATTTATTTTTTCCATAACTTGCAAGTGAGGTGTTATATTTTTAAGTTTAAATAGTCAATGGAGAGTTGGTTCTATTATCTACACTTTGGCATCTATATGATTTGAAAATTAAATTATTTTAACTATTTTTTTGACCTATAAAGGCACAAATTATATACAAATTTTGATGAGGCATAATTTTCACCCTAGGTATCAAAAGTTAACATATATATATATATATATATATATATATATATATATATATATATATATATATATATATATATATATATTTATATATATATTTATATATATATTCTTACCAATATTTTACAAGGAATTTATTTTTGCATACAATTCTAAGATATAGATTGCCTATTTAAAAAAATATATATAAAAAATATATTTCTAAAATAAAATTCACATATTGTAAGAGCAATCAACATGGGGATATTTTTATCCTCACATAGCACATATTCTCTAATACTTGTTTAATCTTGCATATCCTCCATCATTTAATTCTACATCCAAATCCAGAGTTGATATCTCCATGACTTATAGTGTTCTTTTGCATCAAGATATCAACATCATTTTTATAGATCCACCACATTGGGATTCATTTATACCATTAATATCATCTTTATTTATAGAATGTCACATCATATATTTGGAAGACACACTATTGAGGATATAGGTCTTTTTTTTATGACACTCACATCAATGATGTTGTCACTTATCCATCTTTGGATCTTGCTCTAGACTTGCCTATATTAAATTCTCTAGTGATATGTCCTATAAATATTCATGAGTTCAATACAACTCATTCATCATCCATTTTGACATTATCTGCAACAACATCAAGTTTACATTGATCTAATTGTCACTATACATCCATGGTTTCTATATATGAATCCTATATAATACTTGATTCATCCTATCAATATTTGTCATAATTTAGAATTGGATTGGAGATTATTAAACAAAATTTAAAGAAATAATGAGAATTATCTAGGTATTTATATCATGTGCATAATTCAAGGACATTCACCTTACTTCCTACATATTCTTATCTATAATGGGAAGTCATCTTGCACACATTTGTAGCATCGTTTCTCCCCAAGAGGAAAAATGTTGTCTATTGTTCATGGATCATCCTCAACATATAATGTCAAGTATCTACTAACACTTAAGCATCATTATGATGGGAAGATACATGGTTTCTCTTCTTATCTTGTTCTTGCAAGGGAGCATTCCCTCACATGGGTTTCTTTCCTTCTCACCTTTTGGGGAGATCACTTAGACCTTCTCTCTTTTTTTCATATGGAAGAAACATTCATTATACTTTGTGCTAGAAGTAGTTCTTTGGGAGGTCATCATGAGTCCTTATTCTATATTTTTCACTTGTACATTTTAATGTATTTTCTTCATTTCTCTTTTGGAGAGGATGTTTATTCCCATTGGGTTTATCATGTACTCCATTTATGAGATATTTTTACATCAGTACCTAACATGACCTAGCACCTAAAAGTCACCATCTTTCATAAATTACTCCATAAATAGCATGTAATGGGGGGTGTTAGTATAAATAGTGTATTTACATATCTATTTAAGATAGAAAAATTCGAGGATTGACCTATTATCACTTAGCTTAAGTTTACTTACAATTTTTTCCTCCCTCTCACCTCATGTGGTTGATAAATGTGTTCTCATCATTTGAGACACCTAGTACATGCAAACTTTGCAATTGAAATCACACGTGCCATTTGAGCTAGACAAGTGTTTCATCTTTGGAGGGGTAGTTAGTCATTATACTCTACCTTGCTACCTCTTCTGCCTTGCCTATTTATGCAAGACCTGTGTTAATTTCTTGGCTAATCTATTTATGGAAGTTCTAAATTTTGAATTCATTATTTGCTACTCTAACACATATGTCATGCTAACTACTTTCTACTGTTGCTTGGACCACATAATTCTTACATTGTTTGTTGCCATGAACACATTATAGAGGAACTATTTCTCATTTTTTATAGGATTTAAAAATGTATTATGACAAATAGTTGTAAAGGGATTATAATGACAATTTAGGATTAAAAATGTTGTGCATGTATAGCCACAAATAAAGAAAGTAAAAATTATGTTGGTATGGATAAGAGGGAAGTGGTGCTAATGGAAAAAATAAGGAGGCAAAGATGGTTGGGTAAATAACTACTGTCACATTCCATATCATTGCTTATGGTATGCCACATATGTGTAAGATGAAAAACCAAATTTCCATGGAATTTAGGTGAACACATTTCATAATCAAATATTTCACAAGAGAATATTTTCTAGATTTTTTTCCTTGTTAAGTTTTCTAAAATTTTCTAAGAAAAAAAATGCGTGGGAAAGTGTTCTCACAGTCACAAGCCTATCATCTAATTATTTGTTTAAATTTAATTAAACAATTTGAATTAGTTAAACAATAAATTGAAATGTTAAATCAAACAAAATCATTAATTGAACATCTATTCCATTACCTTGCATAAAATTTATTTTATTTTAAAATTATAATAACTATTAATTTTTCTTTTCAAACTCGACACTTAATAAAAAAACCCATCAAAACAAAGAGGACCAATAAATAAGAAAGTATGGTAGTGACAAAATGTAAGGAGAGGTTCTCATCAAGCCCTTCAACAACTAGGCTAGTGTTATGACACCAAAGATTAATGATCATTGACTCAATGATGACAGGGTTACTCCCTTTAAAAATAAGGTTAGTAGCTTCTATCTCATGGAATGTAATGATTGTACGGTAAGAACAAAAAAAACTTTTAAGCAAATGTTCAAGTGGTCTTGCAGCATGATATGATTTACAAAATACATTTAATGAAATATTGTCTCACGACATGATAAAATTGTAGAGTATGTTTAAAACTTGATTGCTGAAATGGTTTTAGAAATAATCAACAACACAATAAACACGTTTTAGGATCTTTCAGCAAACACAACAATTATTAAAACAACTTCAAACACTTTCAAACAAGTGATTGTGTAGATATAAAGCACGATAAGAGGATTCTTCTTAGATTTCATCATTGTAAATGAACTCATGAATATGCATTCAAAATGTGGAATAATGAATAACACTCCTGAATTGCTTGATAGATTGTGTCAAATAAATGCAATAAACACAAGATATGCAGAAAATGGACCCGTTGAAAAGGTTTTAAGAACTTTCAAATCTCATGCAAACCATTTCTAATAGAATGAAATATAGAAACACAAACAAGGTGTGTGAACTGTTTGAGAGAATGTATCAAAATGCCATCTCATGTAATGTTGTGATCATATTATGTGCACAAAATGAAATTGTTTAAGAAAATTTCTAAATCTTGAGCAAAGATAAAGTTATCTAATGAATAATAGAGTCATTCGAATGCATAAACTGAGCATCAAATGATTTTTTTTTTACTTGCAAGTTCAAACAAGCTCCTTCTACCAAACCGAACCAAATCAATAAAAGGACAAAGGTTGTCCCACTGGGTGTGCCAAATGATGATGAAGGATATGAAAGACACTTCTTGAACCCCTAAAGCCCAACCATAAGCCAGGGATTCAAGTGTTCAATCTACACCATATCAAGACAATGTTGGCAACAATACAACAAACTGAGAGGGGAGGGTGAATTAGTTTTCACCAAAAAAATTTGCAACTTAAACCATAATCTAGATCTGATAATGAACAGTTAAAGAATTAAACAAAACCACATCAATAACACACATAACACCGAGATTTTTGATGTGGAAAACTCGGTTAAGAGAAAAACCACGATGGGAACCTACCCACAATGAGATAATACCCTGTTAGGAGTAAATGTGAATATTACAATGGGAATGCACATGCCTAGAGCTCATTACTCAAAATAAGAAACCCATAAAAGCTACAACCTTAAGGGAAGGCTCATTGCCTTACAGGAAGTCTCACTGACTTACAAAAGCATTTGGACTACAATCCGAATCACATGAACTATGAAAATAACATCTTTGTATGCTTGAATACAGTTTCAGTTAAGCACGTGGTCTGCTCTGCAACACTTTTGTTCTTCACACTTCCGAAAGATCATATCACTTTTTTGCATATCCAACTCAATCATTCACTTGCATATACAACAAAGACATTCATAGACATCCATCTTACATGATTATTACATATATTTATACAAACCCTCAACCTTAATTTCAAGGTTAGGTAAACCCTCAATACAAATTACAAAATAATATCCTCACATGCTACAACAATACATGCGGACCAAAACAATGTCAACTAAGACATAGTCTGGACCCAAATCAACATCGCAAACATGAAACACCTCCAAGAATTATGCCTCGATCACTCGCAACATGCTACAACAACCAAGAATGTCGCATAACACAAAGAACATCACCGAACAAGGGAAATCTTCAATAATGCACACAATAATCAATCCAAACCACCAATATGCATAGAACATGATCTAGAGACATTCACAAGCAACACAAAATGCATCACAACAACCTCAATAACTTAGATTACTAGAATCGTCATCATCTCTCTACCGGAGCTCAAGAACATCAGCATAATTGACTGTCAACTTGAAATATTTGCTTGTAGATTTCCAAATCATGAACCAATCGAACCGATGACACATATCAATATCCAGAACACATCCCAAACATCCACAACTAAAGACATAGCAATTCCAGAGCAATATGGAATACAAACCAGAATACCGAATAACATGAACAATTGCATAACATTCCAATACCGGATCTCATAACTCAATCACAACATCATGCAGACCTTTGCAAATGGGAATGAACCATGTACAAACAACATACCAAAATCCTTTTAAACTACATCAACTCATCTGCAATACACAGGCTAAACCAACTCATTCCATCAAACTGTAACACTGGAATATATAGAAAAAATTTCAACAATCTCCACATATGTTGACATCAATGACAACATATAAGCCAATATCCAACAATCTCCCCTTTTGGCATTGATGGCAACATATGAATGTGAAAAACAATCAATGCAAAGAAATAAATCAACTCTCAACAATCTTCCTCAAAATCACAAGGATCAGCTCCCCCTTTGACAAACAACTAAAATCTCAAAATGCTCTACTCTCTTATAGAGTTTTTCACATGCTTCTCCCCCCCTTTGACATCAATGACAAAGCTTCAATAATCAAGCTTCTATCCCCACAAATCTAAAAATTTGAACCACCAACACTAACACTGACTACTCCCCCTGAGTAGTAGCCTCACTCACCAATCCAGAGCATAAAATATCTCTGTGAAGTTTGGTGGACTGATGCAAATCCATGCACCTTAGTTCTCATCAAGAGGAGCAATTACCCCTAACTTCTCTCTGAGATACTCAAAAGTATCTTTAGGCAAAGGCTTCGTAAAGATATTTGCAATCTATTCCTTTGTAGATACATACTTCAATCTGACTTCTTTCTCATTCACCTTCTCTCTCAAGAAATGAAACTTGATTGATATATTCTTGTCTTGGAATGCAACACCATATTCTTTAAAATATTGATAGCACTTGAATTTTCACAATATATAGTAATAGGCTCATCATAAATAACTCCTATATCCTTCAACATCTACTTCATTTTTGTTACCTGAGTACAATTGCTAGCAACAACAATGTATTCAGCTTCTGTAGTAGATAAGGAAATAACATTCTGCTTCTTACTTGCCCAAGAGACCAACTTCTTTCTAAAAAATAATGTACCACCTGTAGTACTCTTCTAGTCATCAACATCACCTACCCAATCATCATCTGTAAAGGCACTCAAAATAAAGTCATCATTCTTAGAATACTACAAACCAAAATCAACTATCCCTTTCAAATATCTGAATATCCTCTTTATAGCAGTAACATGAGATTCCTTAGGATTATCTTGAAATCTAGCAACATGACATACAACATTCATTATATCAGGTCTAGTTTGAGTCAAATACAACAAACCACCAATCATAGATCTATATATGGTCTGATTAGCTTTCAAAGAGTCATCATCTTTTGTTAGCTTACATCCGGTCACCATAGGTGTACCAATAGGTTTAGAATCTTCAAGACCAAATTTCTTCAATAGTTCCTTCGCATACTTAGACTGAGATATAAAAATACCCTTGTCCAATTGAGTAATTTGCAATCCCAAAAAAAAATTCATTTCACCAATCATAGACATCTCAAATTCATTATGCATCTCTTCAACAAATTTCTTACATAGGCAATCATTTCCTCCAAAGATAATATCAACAAAAACTTCAACAATCAAGATATTATTCTAAACAATCTTGAAATAAAGATTAATGTCAGCAATACCTTTTTTGAATCCAAGCTTCATCAAATACTTATCCAAACTGAAATACCAGTCTCTAGGGGATTGCTTCAATCCATACAATGCTTTCTTCAACCGACAAACCATGTCCTTTTCATCTGTTAGCTGAAATCCATCAGGTTGCTCAATGTAGACTTCTTCTTCCAATTCACCATTAAGAAAGGTTGATTTGACATCCATGTGATAAACCTTGAAATCTTTGTGAGCAACATAGGAAAAAATAATCTAACAACTTCAATTCTAGCTATCGAAGCAAAAGTCTCTTCATAGTCAATTCCTTCCATTTATGAATAACCTTTACAAACAAGTCTGGCTTTATTTTGGACAACTTCACCTTGTTCATTCTATCATGCCTATGAAGTGTATACCTGTACCTACAAACACAAAACACTCAATAGATAATTACAAGCATGGTTAATGAATTTAAAGCAAAGAAAGATAAAACCATAGCTAAGCGATCTATCGCCTCCTAGTAAATGCGAGTATGAATTTTGCTCTCAGATCTGGTTAGCGATTCCAGTGACTTGACTACACCTAGATGGAGGATTTAAGATGATAATGATGCATTTAAGCTAGCAATGATAATGATTAAGGTACATAATTATGCTAGAAAATAAGCTAGATTTAAGCTAAAATTGAACATGATGACAATGCTAAAATGATATTGCTAAGAGCTATATGACTATAGTAACAATGCCTAAAATGCAAATGAGATGGGATTCAGGATGGGATCATTATTGCTCCAAAATGAGGTCTATTTATAGGATTTCCAAGGCCAAGGGTGAGGTGGCAGGAATCAACGGTCAAGATTAAATCTGAAGATATCAATGGTGAAATTGGAGGAGGTTGGCAAAGAGGTTGGATTAAAGGGAAAATTGTCATCTCCATGGTGACAAGTGTCAAGAGGCTTCTAGAAGAGTTGGATGAAAGGGAACACTTAGTGGCAAGTGTCACAAAGCTTTTCTCATGAGAGGGCAAAGTTTTCAAGGAAAGGGGACATGGTGGTTAGGATGTGTAAGCTAGGATGGTTAATTAAACCTGGGGTTAGATGGAATGAGTTAGGTTTAGAAGGGGTTAGGTTTGGTGGTTAGAAGTTAGGAGAATTTGAATTTAAAAATTCAAATAACAGGAAAAGACTAATTAATCTCAACAACTCATTAATTGATTTGTTTTAATTAATCAGGGGATTTAGAAGAAATGAATTTGATTGGGGGAATTAATTAATCAAAGGGGATTATGAAATGAACCTATTAAATAAATCCTTAGATTTATTAATAAGTAGATGAAAGGGGGAATTTAATCAAACTGCTTAGTGAATTCAATTAAATTAGGAAGGGGTATTAATTAAATAATTGCTTATTTAATTAATTATCTTCAAACCATTTTTAGGTGTATACATTTTGCTCCTCTTTGAAGTGAGGTGTGATGATGTGTTGATTCAAAGAATAATCTCATTTTGATGATGATTTGATTTGATAGGATGCCCCAGCTCTTGATTAATAGATTGCAGTATGATGATGCCCCCTTAGAAGATTAATTGAGATTTGTGAGATTAATGTCCTGATTAGAATTGATTTGATTTCTGCTATGTTGATTGATGAAAATGCGAGTTCTTTGATCTCGATGATACAATTCTAATTGATTGATAAAGCTTGATTTGATATGATAAGATTGATTGAGATTTAGTCTAGTTTTAGGAAGGATACATCCTATATAAGACAAAGCTGATCAGAGCATTGGGTTTTCAGTGAGGATACATCCTGTATAAGACTAGACCAAAACGTCTAGTTTCAGGAAGGATACATCCTGTATAAGACTAGATCTGAATGTCTGATTTCAGGAAGGATACATCCTGTATACAACATAATCAGATAGATTAGATGTAATCGATTGACATAATTGATAAGATTGATTGGATAAAGAACTGACAATTTATTGATATCAGGTGTAGGAACAATTAGATATGTTGATGCTAGTACGTTGAGGGGATAACATAAGATTTGGGCTGGGTTGACAACATCATGAGAGAGATGAGTCATCAGTCTGATTGTGTATACACTTGTGATGATGCTTTGTTGATTCCTGTGATATATTTAGCCTTGGATAAGATGAGCTTGTAGGATCTCATGCAAGAATGAAATGTAAGCTAAATGCAAATGTAAATGTTAATAAAATGCAAACTATGACCGGACCAGTCACTGGATTATTGCTTTTTGTCATCATTGAGCTTTTTAAATGTGGGAAGTGAGTGCAAATATTGATGGTATAATTAAACCATGATGACCTGAGAACTTCTTTCCTGGATTTTGATATAGCAAGTTAACACAAACATCAAGTTATAATTGAACCAAGATGACCTGAGTGTTGTTTACGTAAAATAGAAAGTATTAATCATTTCTATACGTAAATTGGAAATGTCTTCAATGATACTCCGATGATCATATCTTGAGATAAATTTGCACATATTAATGATCAATTTTTAGATAGCAGACAACAAAAATATCATGTTTCTTCCTTGCTCCTCTAGTCAAAGACATCCTAGAGTCACTTAGAAATCATGATAGCGAAAATCAATATAGAAAAGTTGAACAATGATGTTAAGAATCATTAGCCAAAAGATATCATCCATGCGTTTAAACTGACTTTGTGATAGTTTGATGGTTGATAATTTGATCTCGTGTTCAATGTTGGATATGTCTCAGTTTTTGCTTGATAAGAGTTGTCTAACTGTTTGTTCTACCTATTTGATTAAGCTTAGAATTGATCAAAAGTTTTGCCCCCAACTAAGTGCAAGATTTTACCCCAAGCCTAGAAACAAATTCGTTATGATATACCCAATGATCCAAACCATGGCGAGAAAGCAGTTTTGATGCCTGTGTATGTACAAAGGCTTTATTATGGATATGAACAATGCTGATGAAAAATGAATGAATGGAAGCGAAAAGATGCATGAACTAATAGATGGAAGAGCTAGCCAACAGATAGCACATGTTTGCCAGGTTTTCACCATCTGTTTTTATTACACTTTTCTCATATTTGATTTTTTTGGATTTTCTTTGCTTTTTCACTGTTTTTGATTTTTTTGCTTTTTCACTGTTTTTGGATTTTTCTTCTTTTTCATTGTTTTTGAATTTTTCTACTTTTTCATAGTTTTTTATTTTTCTGCTTTTTCACTGTTTTTGATTTTTTTGCTTTTTTAGACATAGAACTTCTTCAGATGCATGCTATTGATGGGTTCCTCAAGCTGATCTCCGTCCTGTGTTGATAACTGATATGCTCCTGATCCAAATACAGTTGTGATCACAAATGGACCTAACCACTTTGGTTCAAACTTTCCTTTCTTTTCTCGATCTGCCTGGTTGCATGGATTTTCTTTTAGTACTAGTTGTCCTACTTGAAAGATTTGTGGTTTGACCTTGTGATTATAGCTCCGACACATTCTTTGTTGATATACCTTTAGATGATCAAAGGCATTTTGTCTTCGTTCATGGATCAGTTCTAACTCTTGCAGCCTAGATACTCATTGTTCTTCGTTTGGGATGAGACCTTTTAATGATACTCGTAGAGAAGGTATCTCTACTTCTATTAGCAATATTGCTTTTGATCCATAAACAAGAGAAAAAGGTGTGGCACATGTTGGTGTGCAGATACTAGTATGGTAAACCCATAGAGTAGGGTTTAATTGAATATGCCAATCTCTTCCAACATCATTCACTACCTTTTTGAGGATTTTTAGAATAGTTTTGTTTGATGCTTCTGCTTGCCCATTCCCTTGCGGATAGTAGGATGTGGAAAATTTGTGTTGGATCTTGAATTTCTCACATAGCTCTTGTACATCTTGATTCTTGAATGGTTGCCCATTATCAGTGATAATGGTCATTGGTATTCCGTAGCGACAAATGATGTAATTCAAGATAAATGCAACAATTTGTTTTCTTGTGATATTTATGAGAGGTACTGCCTCAATCCATTTTGTGAAATATTCTATAGCTACAAGGATGAATTTGTGATCATTAGATGAAGACGGATTTATTTTTCCTACCAAATCAAGACCCCATTGACAAAAAAGATAAGATGTTGCTAAAGAATGAAGTTCTTGTGTTGGTGCATGAATCAAATTCCCATGGATTTGACATTGTTTGCATGTTCTAGCTATCTGAAAAGAATCTCGTTCCATGGTTGGCCAATAATAGCCCAAGCGTATGAGTTTTTTCAAAAGGGTAAGATCACTTTAATGAGTGCCACAAATTCCTTTATGGACTTCATGTATGGCCTTTTCAGATTCTTCTTGTTCAAGACATCTTAAAAGAGTACCGTCTAGACCTCATTTAAATAGGGTATCTGTGACAAGAGTATAATGGGAGGATTGGCGAATAAAGTTTCTCTTTTGGTTCTACGATAAATTGGGGGGTAGGATGTTATCTTTCAAGTATGTGTAAGTTTGGCCATAGCGTGAGGAATCATGCCCCACAAGTTGATAGATAGTTCGGGAAACTGGACAATTATAGGCAGGGTAAAACAACTCTTCCACCAGGAATTCATAACGATGTTGATTTCCCTGTGTCTGAAGTAGAGAAGAAAGTGTAGCCATGGCATCTGCTACTTTGTTGTCATTTCTTGGAATCTGTAGGAAAGTTATTTCTACAAATTATTTCTTGATATCATCAACCATCTTTTTATAAGGCATTAACTTTTCATCCTTTGTTTGATAATCGTCATTGATTTGATTGATGACAAGCTGAGAGTCTCCAAAGACTTGAAGTTTTGCTATGTTCCATTCTATAGTAACAATGTCTAAAATGCAAATGAAATGGGATTCATGACAAGATCATTATTGCTCCAAAATGGGGTCTATTTATAAGATTTCCAAGGCCAAGGGTGAGGTGGTAGGAATCAATGGTCAAGATTAAATCTAAAGATATCAATGGTGAAATTGGAGGAGGTTGGCAAAGAGGTTGGATTAAAGGGAACATTGTCATCTCCATGGTGACAAGTGTCAAGATGCTTCTAGAAGAGTTGGATGAAAGGGAACACTTAGTGACAAGTGTCACAAATCTTTTCTCATGAGAGGGAAAAGTGTTCAAGGAAAGCGGACATGGTGGTTAGGATGTGTAAGCTAGGATGGTTAATTAAACCCGAGGTTAGATGGAATGAGTTAGGTTTAGAAGGGGTTAGGTTAGGTGGTTAGAAGTTAGGAGAATTTGAATTTAAAAATTCGAATAATAGGAAAAAACTAATTAATCTCAACAACTCATTAATTGATTTGTTTTAATTAATTAGGGGATTTAGAAGAAATGAATTTGATGGGGGGAATTAATTAATTTGAATTAATTAATCAAAGGGGATTATGAAATGAACCTATTAAATAAATCCTTAGATTTATTAATAAGTAGATGAAAGGGAGAATTTAATCAAATTGCTTAGTGAATTCAATTAAATTAGGAAGGGGGATTAATTAAATAATTGCTTTTTTAATTAATTATCTTCAGACCATTTTTAGGTGTATACACATTCAACTTATTCTAGAATACCCATTTAGTTCCAATTGAACCAAGGAAAATCTTTGCAAGGTTAGGAGGTTAGTTCAAATCCAAATAAACATAAAACATTCAAATACAAAATATGAATATAACCTTTTATACCTTTGCAAGAGAGCCCTTTTGTTCCTCTGATTGGACCTTTGGTGAAGCCAAGGATGCACCTCCTCAACTTGATTGGATTAGTCCTAGATGGATATGTGGGTTGGTCCCCAAATTGCACAACAAATGATAATCGAGATGGATGGAGGATGAATTCTCAAATGGAGGATATGGATGCCATGGATGCTAAGTGATCATTTGCCTATAGTGGAGATTCTTGGAGTATGATTTCTACAGCTAAATGGCCAGCATGAGATTGCACAAATTGGAGATGCAAAATGAAGGGGAGGAGACCCCAATTTATAGATTTGAAGGGGGATGAATAAACGGTCAAGATTGAAGATGGATCAAGGGTGGAGGTTGAAGGAGAGGGAGCACATGGATTGAGAGGACATGAGAGGACAAGGTGTGGAGACCAAGAGATTTTCCATAAAGGCATTTCTTGTCTCCACACTCCACAATTTACATGTGGAAGATATCCCAAGTACATTGGGAAGACAAGAAGGAATTAAAAACTCCTTGGGGGATGAACAAGAGAATTAAAAATTCTCAAATAATGAAATGCATTGGGAAAGGAAATGGAAAAAAGGAATTTAAAATTCCTTGAGAAGGTGATATGCATGGGAGAGTGTGAAATTTTGAATTTCTTGAATTGACCCAAATAGGCACATTTAAGGTTGGAAGGTGAGGAGGGGACAAGTGGACTTAGCCATTTATGGCTATTGGTTGACTTGGTGGCTAATCATGGGGATTAGCCACTAGCAAATGATTAAGGAGGTGATTAGGTAGGATTAATGAGGGATTAGGAGACAAGTGGGATTTGTAGGAGGATTTGACAAGAGGAGAGAGAATGAGTGGAGGAATTAAAAATTAAGAAATAATGTTAAGTGGGCTTCTAGAAGAATTAATTAGGCTAATGAAGAAATAGAGAAAGTGATTTGTAGGAATCACATGGCTAAGTTAATTAATTATCATATATTTAACTAAAAGGGGATTTATAAGAATAATTAATTATATGAATTATAGTGTTAGGATTAATTAAATTAAATTTAACTATTTCTGAGAAGAACAAATTTAACATAATTAAATCAATTAATTACGTAGAAGGATAAAATTAATTAAATGTTTAATTTAATTAATTTTGGACTCTAAATTTTTCCCCTCTTTTATGCAGTAGAAAAATTAGCAATGGGTAAAAGACAAGAAAAGGATGCCCTAGCATGAAGATTCCCCCCAGGGGAGTGCTCTCCAACTCATTAACTCGCTTACCCCGTTGCTTAGCAGCGGGGCCTAACTGGACCTGCCACCCGGGGTGGGTGGGAATAAGAAGGAATAGAAAGTGGGTGGGAGGCTACTCATGTGTGGGGTTGGGTTGGGGGCTAAAGGGCCACCCACCCACCAAATAGAATTATCTACCTAGGGGTGCGGAGATGCATGGAGCATATGCCCCCTCAAGAATTTAACTGAGAATTTTGAAAAAAAATTCAAGAAAATTATCGAAAAAAAGAAAGAAGAAATAAATAAAAGGAGAGAGGAGAAAAAAAAATGATGGGAGAAGAAAATAAATGAGTTGACATAAGAGCAAGACAATAGAGCTGGGGGGGAGGGGGGGCTTATATAAGCCACACGGGGCCCAAGGAGAGGTCATTATCACATACACATTTAGGAGATTGGAGAGCACAGATCCCTTGGAGAGAGATGGATCACATTCCCATACATGAGCATCATGCATATAAAGTCTGATGACACCAGAGACCAAAGGAGCATGGCCCGCCGGTCGGTATCCTGACTGATGGACTTGAAAAGCACTGAGAGGGGGGGGGAGGGGTTAATCAATGACACCAAAAATAGAACTACTTCAAACACTAATCTATAGATGAACTTAACAAAACTTTTAAACACAATGCATATAATCCAAAATGATATAACAATGTCCACAATATGTAAAACGTCCACCATAACACAAGTGTTTGTACATGGAAAACCCAAATAGGTAAAAACCATGGTGAGATGGAACTCACAAGTTAACTATTTGCAGTAATAGATAACTGACCGGTTAGGGTCTACAAAGTGCTCTAGTAGGAGCGAATCTTGTTAGAGATCCCAAAGCTTGATTAGAAGCTTATACCCTGTGAAAGGTAGTACCCTGGTAGGAGTAACCTCGGTGGAGGATTTCTAATCCAAACTAATGGATCACCCTGTTAGAGGATTTGTACAAAGAAGCTTGTTAGAGCTTACCCGGTTAGGGGATTTGAATTCTGTTGTGATTGTTAGAAAACAACAAGAATGGTTTGATCTGTCTGAGTAGCACAATACTTGCTTGATCAGATCCTTCTAAACATATTCAACACTGCTCTTTTACATACTCTGCAACTTAACTCTTTTGACTTTCGCACACAACATCACTTTCACTCATATGAAATAATTCATTGTGATGTCAATACATAGACATTAAGATTTCATGTCGGCCCAAAGAAATCATAACACAATTTCCTAGGTGTAGTGTATCTGGTCAAGTGATCATAACTCATCACAAAAATGCCACCAAAATTTGTTGGTGGGATAACTCATCACGATTTGTGGTAAC
Organism: Cryptomeria japonica; assembly: GCF_030272615.1. Classification (NCBI taxonomy): domain Eukaryota; kingdom Viridiplantae; phylum Streptophyta; class Pinopsida; order Cupressales; family Cupressaceae; genus Cryptomeria; species Cryptomeria japonica. The sequence continues at coordinate 469,628,513 of NC_081414.1, forward strand.
TCATCACAAAATCAACAAATACCAGTTGGAACAATCAATACCAGTTAGAGTTAAATATATGAACTGTTATCCTTGAATCTCCTGATATAATCTCCGCTTGATCTTCATGTTGATGCCAATTAATGTGTATGCACTGGTTGTCTTCTATGCATATACCGGTTTGTCACAAAGTACCGGTTAGGAAAAAACCTCTTAGTATAACCTCTAGCATACCGGTTGTAGTATAAACAACTTGAAGTTACACCAGTAGACAATATAAACATATCTATGTATGTGTTTCATCAATGACAACATATGATGAATATATTACAATCATCATCAGGCCAACAATCTCCCCCTTTGGCATTGATGGCAACACTTAGAAAATTTTACAGTAATACCACTAAGTGTGCATACAAAACAAATTTTTTACACATATACACATGCTCCCCCTTAATGCATACATTATACAAAATTTTCAAAAACACACATACACATTTCTACTCCCCCTTTGACAACAATGCCAAATTGAAAAAGCAATATATATATATAGCAATATATATATATATATATATGTATATATATATATATATATATGTATATACATATATATGTATATACATATATGTATATATATGTATATATATACATATACATATATCTATATACATATATATATATATGTATATAGATATATGTATATATATGTATATACATATATGTATATATATGTATATATATACATATATATATACATATACACATATATATACATATGTATATATATACATATATATGTATATATATACATATATATATATATATATCTATATATATGTATATATATATATATGTATATATATATATATATATATATATATATATATAAAATTTGTATCAAAGTGTTCAACATATACAACAACAACTTAAAAAAAAATTCATGCATTCGGGAGTCTCATGAAAATAACATTAAAGTTCTGCTTCAACTATGATATGGCATTTGTCCATGTCGCTAGAACATTCTCAATGTACTCTTTTGTAGACATTAGCTGTGTATGGAATTCTTCCATCGAATCCAGTGTACAGGTTTCTGAAGTTGCTAAGATAGCTTCTGCATTTAAATAGTCTCTCTGTAGTATGTTCACTTGTGATGTGAGTAGACTCTTGAGTTCCTTGAGAGACCAGAGTCTCTTTGCTTTCTCATGATCATAAGTATCCAACCTATTGTGCAAATTATCTACAAATTTTCTAAAAGCAAATATAGAGTCCTGAAGCGGGATATATGCATTGCATATCCTTTCTAGCTCTTGCTCTATTTCTATTTGTCTTTTTGTGATATCAGAATATTAGAATGAAACATTTGAGGTAAAACCAAGAACCTCCCCACTCTCTCCCTATCTTTGGAAAAATAAATCCTACGTGATTTCAACTGTCCATCCCTTCTAGGATGAATTCAAACTCAACCATTGATCTATTTGTCTGCCAATCTATAGATTGGAATCTTTGCTTCCATATCCACAATATTTGAGCTTTCCTTTTATCTTATTTTGTGCTTGCATATTTATGAGGGCAACTCTACCAAAATTTTGAAGGAAACTTGAAAACTATGGAGATCTTCAAGGGAGATTTTAATTCATTGTTTCATGCTTTATGTTATTATTGCGTTATTTCTATGATTTCCATATCTATTGTTTGTGTTTGATGATATTATCTTTCTTACATTGGAGATCATAGAGGTATCTTAGTTGCTTTTCTCATGGCATGTTTGTTTATCTAAGGTTATAGCTTCATCTCCCTTATCATGTTCTTCATAGTTTAGACTAGTTGATAGCTTAGATTGGAGGATTCAGTGGTTATCCTAGGACATTTTTAGTATTGAAAATTTCTAGTCTACATTTTCGGCACGCCCAATGGGACAATTTATAATTGTGCATATTTCTAATTGCATATATTTTTTTTTTCTAAATTGCATCTAGTTTTTTTTTTAATTCCCTATAGCTCTTTCTTAATTGCATGTAGTTTTTTTCTTAATTGCATCTATTTTTTTCTTAATTGCATAGATATTTTTTAAAATTGCATGTAGTTTTTTCTTAATTGCATGTAGTTTTCTTTTCTAATTGCAATTATTTTTTTCTAATTGCATGTAGTTTTTTTCCAATTGCACGTAGTATTTTTCTAATTGCATATAGCTTTTTCTTAATTGCATGTAACATTTTCTACATTGCATTTAGCTTTTTTTGGGTTGCACATATTTTTTTGGTTGCATGTGCTTTTTTTGGTTGCATGTGCTTTTTGTAGTTGCATGTGCTTTCTTGGTTGCATGTTTCTTTCCATGTTGCTTTTTCTCAACCAAATGAAGGCTTTGTGTTACTAATTCATTCCATCCAACTTGTCCTTTGTTTGACATAGACCCTCTCAACTTACTAACAATCTTTTTTGCAAGACTAAAGCATTGTAATGAGTTCTTTTTGAAACTTCTAATCTCTAGTATTGCAATGTTTTATGTTGTTTTCATTTGCTTGCTTCATAGGCTAGAAAAAAATTGGAATTAGTTATTTAAAACAAATCTTTGTCTTCATGTTTGGCATGCTTGTACATTTTTATAGGGTCAACCTACAATTATGTTGAGTATCCTCTCCCCTTGCCTTCGAGATCCTAGGTGTAAGAGAAAAGCATCAACGACACTCATCTTTATCTTTTTTTTTATAAAAGAGCTTACCTTGGTGGGAAAAATAAATCACCCCAAGGGATGATTCTAAGAGGTGTTTTCCTTTGGTCTTCTATATAAATGGTTTAGCCGAAAGTTGAGACTACTTGGTGATGTTTATCTATACAGACAATTCCCTAGTACCCACATTCATGTGGGGTATATCAAAACCCTTTTATAGGGTTGTGATAGGCTCTTAAGTGAGTCACTATCACAAATGTAGATACCAAGCTCTCAAAGTTCCCCCACTACGAACCAATTGTTATTAGAAGCCCATATCCCATACTTGTTGGTTCAAGGAGTGCACATTATACGCCAAAGATACCTCTCATGTACCCTTCATTATGAAATAGAAAATATCTCAGTTAAAAGGTTTTTGAACCTTCGAGGTTGTCACATCCCATTGTATAAACCTATCTTAATCACTAGGTTATTGTACTGATTAATTAAAAATGAAAACAGTTAGGTACATAAATTGATTATGCTAAGTATATTATTGAAGAATGATTATTTTGAAAAATTAACTATGCAAAGTTAACAAGAATCGTTGACATTCTCTTAGGTTAGACAGAGTGTTAGATACTTGATCAGTCCCAAAGGCACTGAGAGGGGGGGGGGGTGAATCAGTGTCTAACCGGTAGATGAAAGATTTAAACTTGTTTGCAACTTTATAACCTAAATTAATACACCGGTAAACAAATAATAATGCAGTAAAGAGAAACAAAAGTATAACCATCAATACACGCCATAACACAATTTGTTTTGGCGAGGAAACCCGATAGGGGAAAAACCTTGATGGGATTTGTAACCCACAATATTTACTCATTGGCCAATATGAATAAATGTTACTTGTACAATAGGGGCCTGCACATGTAGGAAGGCCAACTGCCTAGAGCTCACTGCTCAATACAAAATAGGAGTCACACTGACTACAAAATTGGATGATTAAATCCAATGACAATGTACTGCTCAAAATAGCATCTGCAATGCTGGATTCAGTATCGGTTTAAGCTCTATTTGATACCTCTGCCATAACCCTTGATTCACTCTACTCTTATTCGCTCATATGATAATTACATCAAAATGCATATATAGTTCATTTGCTATCATAACCTATCACATCTCATAAATTGCTTCCTTACATTTTCCTAATTATATTTCATAATGACCTACAAGATCTCATACATATATGAGTCTTTACAATACATCATGTCAGCTATACAAATATAATTACAATACAAAACAATATTATTTTGAGTCGGCTTAGAGTGCTGGTATGAATTGTTGTTGATGTAGGCTGGATGCTGGTGAGAATAAACTTGTGGTGCCTGCCAGTGCCGGTAGATGATGTCTGTTGCCGGTGTATCCTATGAACCATGTTCCTAGTTGGTTGCCATCAATGACAACGTCAACTATTCTCATCTAAGTGTATAATGCCAGCAATATCCCCCTTTGGCATTGATGGCAACACTCATGAGAAAAATCCAAAAAATGATATCCAAAATGAAGTCCAAAACTGATAGTGCTCCCCCTGAGAAAATGATCTCCTTCTGTACATTTTTCTCATACACTACTCCCCCTTTGACATCAATGACAAATAATGTCAAAAGAATCAAAGGAATTTTAAAATTTATCTAGAAACCTGTAACTGGTTATGTACGATCTGGAAAATGTCTGCCAAAATTAAGTTAAGACCTTGCAAAAACTCAGTACTGTCAGAAATTATGGTCTCTATCTGCCATATCATACCAGGGAGATAATGCATTTGTTTCTTTGATGATCTTTCTCCTTGAATAGATGCCTTAGACAACTCATTTCGATGTGTTAATAAGTTGTCCAATCTAGGACCAAGCTTGTTCTTCAACTCCAAGGTTTTCATTCTTAGCCTTGCTTTCTCCATTTCCAATTTCTCAATCCTCTCTTCATATATTGCCATTTCCTGATCCAAAACTGAAGTAAGTTCTGAAGAACTAATCATATTATCAGCTATATCATCAATTTCCTTTTGTGTCTTCTTTATTTCCTCATCAATATCCTTGGTTAGATGGTGAGGCTTACATGCTTCCTTGTACAACTCTTTGTATTCTAGAATGGTGGAATTAAGTGCCAGTAACAAATAATCAATCTATCCTGTACAGTCCTTAATTGTTTTGTCAAAGAAATCATCCTTTTCCTTATTTACACTTTTCTTAACCATCTCTTCATTTATTTTATCCATAGTTTGAATGTTAGAAGCAATGAATTTGGACAATGTTTCCAATTTACCTAAAGATCCATCAATATGGTCAACTTTACATGCCGGTGCAATCATTTGCAAAATTGGTAAAGAATCGTCAATGGCCTTAAATGCTAAGGCATTGCATTCTGTAATCCTTTTTATTGAATCTAAAAGTACATCTGTAACATTTGATGGTCTATAATCCATAGTAAAAGTGCTAGGTGAAGTGCTTGGTTCTGCAATTGGTTTCTTTTCTTCTCCAGATGTCTACACAGTTACCTTAACCACTTCTGTTGCCTTGCTTTCATTCTTAACCTCTTCTTTATCCACTTTTTCTTCCTCATTCTCATTCTTGTTTTCATTCTTATTTTCAACCTTACTTTCTGTCTTATTATCTATCGGTTCAAATATATTTTTTTCATGCTTTGTTTCTGTTCCAATTCCTGCTTCTGCTTCTACCGGTATTTCAGTGTTAAGTTGAGTATCATCAGGGATGGATTCAAATTTCTTAACTTTAGTTGTTTCCTTGTCCATTACAATATTAAAATCCTGAGTGTCCACATTCATGGTAAAAATAATGTCTGACTCTGGATTAAGATTATCTTCTTTTATTTCCTCTGACTCATCTTCTCCAGGCTGACTATCTGTTTGTGTCGGTGCCTTTGAAATTATTGGTGAGGTGTCCTGTGCCGGTGGCAGTAAGTTATCCTTAAATGTAATATCCGGTATATTGTCAATTTTTCTTTTACCTTTATCTATTTTTTGATATACTTTAGTGTGATTTATCCACCTTTTATCTGTCTTTCTCTTCTTTCATCTCTCTCTCAACAAAAAATATGTCCCACTTATCAATCGTTTCATCTGCAATTTCTTTGACTCTGTCGGCGATAAGACTAACTTGCCGGTGACAACTCACAAAAATAGTTCTATTGGCTTCAGATATAAGGTCATCAATTTCCTGCTTGGAATTAGCAGGATGTATAGCTAATAGAGCTTCTACCTTCAATTTCTTATCAAGTTCCATAACATACATTCTCTTGGCTTATAATCTTAAGTACAAATCATTTGGTAGAACATCTATTACCACAATAAGGACCTTCTTGTAGATATCTAGATACAAAATAATACTTTCCTCTATAGTTTCCTTATCCGAATCTTTAAAAGAATGATAAAATTTATTTACATTGTTGAGGTTACCATCTAGGGTGATTTCATTGATTAACTCTTCCGGTGAAAGAGTGTCTGGTTCCTTTGGTTTAGATTTCTTCTTTGGAGTAACTTTCTTCTTAGGACCACTAGGCTCTCTTACAACTTGTTGCTTCTTTCTGAGTGTCCTTGATTTCTTAGGAGATGGAATAGGTGCCGGTGAGGGTTTTCTTTTCTTCTTGTCCACTCTTTTGAATTCAGCTGCCTTACCACTATCAAAATCGAATGAGGTAGCCACAGGAGAAATATGTGCTACCGGTTGTTGTTCTTCTTTACTTTCTTGTTCAGCAACATCTTTCATTGGATCTAGTTTCAATAATCTCTTCTTGACAATCTCAACAAACTTAGAAGCATCTTTCATGTCCTTTTCTCTTTTCTTTCTCTGCTTTTGCATAGCAACACCACTCTCTATAGTTTCGGCATTACCAAATATCTCCGTTGTCGGTTTTGGTGGAGCATCTAGGAGTATTTTAGCATATGATTCTAAGATGTATGAATCCACCTCATATCCCATCTCTATAATCCAAACAGTTCTAGGTGTAACTGCCTCCATCCAGATTTCATCTCTTTTGATAACAAAGCATATTTGTTTATCATACTTATCAACAATGCTTTGGGGAATCCTTTCCCTTTGTTTCATTTTATCTTGAAAATTCTTGAAATACTCTTTTACTAGTTTATCACTATCAGATCCCATGCCAGTAATTGCCTCCTTTATCTGTTTACCAATGAAAACATCATAGGAAAAATCCTTATGTCCAATACCGGGAATCTCCTTTGAGAAGTAAAGCATTAAACACACAATCAGATTTCCAAGTTTAAAGGTTCCCTTCTTATCTCCTTTTATTTTATCCAAATTCTCTAGCAATTCATCCTTTAACCATTCACAGATGTCAATTTTTGTATTATTCAATATCATCTCATGAGCACTATGAATGCATAAACTAGATACAAAATTTAGTCTGTTAGTGTGAGCAACTCTATAACCAATGACCATACTTGCAAATTTATCATTCTTATCTTTTATATCATTGACCCTAAGTGACCGGTTGTCAAATGTAGCTCCGGTTAAGCTCATAACCTCTTTGTTTGGAATTTTCTTTTTCTTGTCAAGCCTAGTGTCGGTGGAGGGTAAACCAATAACAACTCTTATAGCTTCCTTAGTGATCTTTAAAAATAGAGTCTAACCACATAAATATACTGTGAACTCTGCTAAGAACATAGTAGACGACTTCATCTGAGAATTTTGGCATATGGAGGATGTCAATGAGCCCTAAATCCTCAACAACCTTGTGTTCTAGTTTAACTACCTTTGTCAGTGATAACATTTATGAATGTATTCTTTGAATCTTCAGACCTTAAACTTTCAATGTTACAATGTATGTATGCCCTAGGTTCTTCAGCAAATGCAACTCCCTTCAAGATTCTAGAAAATGCACCAATGGAGTCATCCAGTTTTTCTATCTTAGGAATTATTTTTAAAATGGGTCTAGGTCATTTTATGTTCTCCACAATGGTAGGGTTTGCAACGAATTCACGAACGGAGGATGAAGAATCCATTGCGTAAGATAAATTCATTTTAGCTGAGAAATCCTTGAATGCTCTGAAAAACCTTTGATGCTTCACCTTTGGGATGCCTTTGCTCAATTTCGCTCTCTTCGAATGCTTGAATGCTTGGTGAGTTGAATGAGAAGTTGCAGTGCCTTTATCACCAAAAAGTTAACTTACAACCGCAATAAATGCTTTGCTGGTGAAGTGAAAACTCCACATATATGTTGGTGAAGAAGAATTATAACTTCTTACCATCAACTGAGGGTAAATGTATGACTTTCAATTAGTTGCCTTACCCCTAAGGATTATTCCTTAGTTAGATGAAGAATCTCTTACCAGTGCAAGATTACTTTGTTTTGTTGGTGTAGAGGCAAATTCATCAATTCTCTGAACTCTCTTTTTGATCCATTGTTTAGTGAATTCTTCCTTGATTTCATATACCTTTTCTTTTCCTTTGTCATTAGATCCTTTGTTGTTTGCTGGTACATTCTTGCTTCTACAAAATTTTGCAATATGCCCAATCTTGTTACATGCATAACAAGTTACATTGTTTCTTTGAATAGCTTTTCCATAACCTTGACCAATTTGAGTTCTGCATTGATTAGATAAATGTCCAAATCTACCAAAAACATAGCATTTCACATTCATTCTGCAATTGTCCGAGTTATGACCATTTTTATTGAATTTGGAACATTGACCGGTGGATGAGTTTGTATTCTGATTATTCCTAAATCTGCACTGATTTTCTCTATGATCAAATTTGTTGTAATTAATTTTTTTCCCATTAAATTTATAAGCATTAGGTTGCCTTACCAGTTTGTTGTGATCATGATTGTTTGCAGTTCCAAAACTTTCTCCATGTTCAAATCCAAGTCCAACTATTTCTCCATCAGGTTTTTGACTTTTCAGCATATCATCAAGCTTATCTGAACTCTTCTTGAATTTGTCTTTGTATTCATTTGCAGTGACCAACTCACTTTCCAAAGTGCTAACTTGTCTCATAAGTTCCTCTTTGTCATGTTGCATGCGAATCAAATTTGTTTTGAACATATCATTTTCATAACTGAGCCTTAGAGATTCATCTGATCTTTCATTAAGTCTTCTAGCCAAATCTTCTTCATTCCTCTTTCTATCTTCAATATCCTTACATAGTCTCATGGTTAAATCTTGCATCTCATTCTTCATGTTACTGTTCTCTTGTCTCAATTTATTTGCAATATCTCTAAGAGTTTCCTTTTCTTCATCATCTTGGTTTTGCAATTGCACAAGTAATTCTTTTCTCTTATTCTTTTCTATAACTAGGTTATCTTGAAGTTCTTTGATAAATTCCTGAGCAGTTCTGAGTTCATCTTCCAATTTGATATTCTTCATTTTTTCTGCATAAAAATCTTCAAGAGCTCCTTCCAACTATTGTCTTAGACTTTCCATTGGTATCGGTTTCATAATCTTCCTCAAGATGTTAGGCTTCTACAAATAGAGGACTAGGCTCTGATACCAATTGTTAGATACTTGATCAGTCCCAAAGACACTAAGAGGGGAGGGGGGGTGGTGAATTAGTGTCTAACCGGTAGATGAAAGATTTAAACTTGTTTGCAACTTTATAGCCTAAATTAATATACTAGTAAACAAATAATAATGCAGTAAAGAGAAACAAAAGTATAACCATCAATACACACCATAACACAAATATTTTGGCGAGGAAACCCGGTATGGGAAAAACCTTGGTGGGATTTGTAACCCATGATATTTACTCACTGGCCAATATGAATAAATATTACTTGTACAATAGGGGCCTGCACATGCAGGAAGGCCAACTACCTAGAGCTCACTGCTCAATACAAAATAGGAGTCACAGTAACTACAAAATTGGATGATTAAATCCAATGACAATGTACTACTCAAAATAGCATTTGCAATGCTGGATTTAGTATCGGTTTAAGCTCTATCTGATACCTCTGCCATAAACCTTGATTCGCTCTGCTCTTATTCGCTCATATGATAATTACATCAAAATGCATATACAGTTCATTCGCTATCACAACCTATCACATCTCATATATTGCTTCCTTACATTACCTAATTATATTTCATAATGACCTACAAGAAATTATACATATATGAGTCTTTACAATACATCATGTCAGCTATACAAATATAATTACAATACAAAACAATATTATTTCGAGTCAGCTTAGAGTGTCGGTATGAACTACTATTGGTGTAGATTGGATGCTGGTGAGAATAAACTTGTAGTGCCTGCCGGTGCTGGTAGATGATGTCTATTGCTGGTGTAGCCTATGAACCATGTTCCTAGTTGGTTGCCATCAATGACAACATCAACTATTCTCATTTGAGTGTATAATGCCAACAGAGAGAGTATCATCAGGAAAATGTTCTAGCAGATAGAGGAAACTTGTCATGATGGGATCAACACACACCAACTTGTAGTCATGTAGTCATGGTTAGGCCGCATGTGTGTGAATAAGATTAGAAATTTTTGGGTTCCATTATTGAATAGTCATATTATTTTATGAATCATGCGTAAGCATGTTGCAAGGGTATGAAATCCCTTTACTTAAATCTAGGTTGATTAAATTGGAGAGCTAGTGTGTCAGTATTGGGTAATGAGCTAATCTTAGTATAAGATTATACTATGTGTTGTTACATAATTGTATTAGGGCATTTCGTCAAATGACCCCAAGCTAAAGGAAATTGGCATGAGAAAGAAAAATGATATTTTGCTTTTATTTAGTATTGTAATAAATAAATAAAATTAAATGATGTTATATTTTAATATTTAGACATTATAAGCACTCCTTTTATTTTGTTTTAAAATAAGAGAATAGAGATTATTTTGGAAAATATATTATAATAAAATAATTTTTTAAAAAAATGCTAATAATATTATTACTAAATAACATGTGTATGTTATACTTAATTCATTCCCTCCACATGCCTTGCAAATGCTTTCACAAATTGCATGAATTTTTTAAGGTGGAGAATACTGATTATAATGTGGTGGGGTACCATCATAGGAAGAATTTTGGGTTTAACACTTGGGAGATGCAACATATTAAAAGAAGGAAAATCAGTATTTTGAAGCGGGGGAGTCATTATTTTTGGGGAATCAATTTCTGTGCACAAGGTTTGGGGAGGTAAGTGATCTTCCTTGCCATACCAGTCCAACAACAAACTCATGCAAAATTCTCATTTAGCAAGGTGTAGAAGAAATGTACATAAAAGTCTGTACATGTAGCACTATTCTTACAGAGTTCCTTTTAAGAGCTTGTTAGCAAGGGAAAGAGCTCGTTTGAGTGTACGAGAGAATAAGAATGTCATGCAGCCAAACTGTTATTTTGAGTAGCTAGTGAGCTGAGTTGCAAAGAAAACTGCTCGTATGTGTTTGAGAGTATTAAAAAAACATTTATGGGTCCATTCTTCATTCCTTTCCCTTTCTAGAATATATTTAAGTTCCAAATTACATTAAGGGATGAAAAATTTATGATTGTTCAAACTCTGTCTTTTCTCGCGGAAATCTACAAAGTTGAAGTAATCATATGAGTTGAAATAATATTGGTGGTACATAAGTGAAAAAATAAATAAATTAATAAATAGGTTATAATCTTTTCATTTGTATTCTTCCATGTTTATTGGGGTGCTAACCTAGACCAATTAATTGATGATAATTGATGAGGATGGTGTAAAATCCTCTACATATCATTAGATAACGAGTATATAATGAGTGGATACTAGACTATTCTTGCTCGTTCATTGACTGGATCGAGAGGGAGTTTGGTCCATAGATTGGGGCCAACTTTCATTTTCTATCTATAGTTGTCTGCTTTCAAACTCCCCCACAAATTATTTCAGGATGGGAAGGGGCCCCTTTAGAATAGTAGGGCCAGAATTGTAGGGGCCCGTTCCTTTTGATCCTGTATCCGGTACTATGGAAGTGGGTTAATGTTATGGATTAGTCTCCTTTATGGGCTAATTATTTGTTGATTGTTTTTCTCTAATGGAATAATCAATATATATGATTACTTTGAACTATTATCATCATAAATTGAGTGTCAACTACTAGCTATTCTTATAATATTGTTCATCATCGTATTGAATGTCCAAATATCATAGTGAGATGATTGGTACATTTTATAAATATTGGTTATCACTGATTCACACCATGAGTTCATTTATTAGATTAATTTGTTTTCTCTCCCACATAAATATGTTCTTTGGATGAGTGCATTAGGTATGTGATGCATGAGCATATAGTTATATTAGCTTTATAGTGTTTTATAGTGACCTAGATTCCATCAAGCATGTAGCCACATACTGCTAGATCCTTTGTGATGGGTCGTGCTCCTCCAGACATACTCCTCCTCCTCTAGAGTGGCACGGGGAAGCTTGATGCTTCATGATAAAGTGGATATCACCTTGTTTGTTAATAGATCTGCCCCTTTCTTTAAATTACCATGTTTGCTCTCTTTGACTAATAATATGACTCTTATACACCCCTTTATGAAAGGAAAACAAATAAATCAACAGTTGGATGAACTGATTACAAATCCATCCTCTGCATTAGAGGGCAGCTCCTCATGAGATTTGCAATGAATTTTTATGTAGAAAACTTTGAAATGAATATGCTTTTAACTAGAAAGCGCGAAAAGGATTCAACATTCATTCATCAACACAAAGGAATGCTTTTAAAACAAAACTGAAAGAATATTTTGAAGATCTATTGCTAATAAGAGCTCATAGACTCCTATTTCCACACATGTTCATGAATTCAAAGCAAAATAAATGCATAGTAGTATGAATACTGATCGATTCTATCTCATGTCTCACAGGACAAGGGGGATCAACACAAGTCAATCCACAATGAATTTACTAGTAAATAATGGTAACAATGAATTCTGAAAACACAAAAATAACTGATAACAAAATGATATTATGCACATTAGCAAATTTCTCAATAGAGATCATCAATTCCTCAAATGCACAGATTTAAAGACTGCACACCATAACATTTCATTGACAAACTAGTCATTCCAGTTTTAAGAAATTCACAAAAAACAAATTTTTGTTTGTTCCTTCAAAAATCATATTTTTTCAAACCCTCACATAAACTTACTTCCTAGCTTAAATAGCCTCCAGGGTCATAGTTTGTTACATAATAACTAAAACTTCACTTTAACCATAGGTTAAAGAAGCCATTTGCTAAAAACAAAAGAAACTAAAACAACAACCATAGATAGGCTGACAACTCATCCGCAAGTTGATTAAGATTCCATCGTGGTGGAGGAAGCCGTTGGTTTATCCTGTTTTGACGTAGAACTGAGCATGCCACACCACTCCAAATGTGTTGCTGAGAATTTCAGGATGACTTGGAAATAGGGGAGTCCAATATGTTGAATTTGTTGCTTCCAGACCTCTTTGTCCATATTTACTTATGACACTTTGCCTTGTGCACTTCCAGATGATCAGAACAAACTGTGAGCACTGACTCAATTCTGGCCACCTTCAAGAAATCATCCATAGTCAAGGATTTTGTCCTCCTGGTGAACTGCATCCTTTCTTGGAAGATTTTTGTCATATCTATAGAAACTTTGATTGACTGAGTATCATCTTTCATAAGTTGGATGTCAATGCATTTAAGATCTTTTTGCATTGTATCGATTAGATCTATCAATCCTTTTAGCAGTTTGGTGGATTCCTCGTGGCCCTGTTTGATAATCAAATTTTTCCACTCCATGTTCTTCTTGGATACATACAATACATTGTCATCCAAACTCTCCATAGGTTTTTCAGCTAAGAACTTCATCACACCATATTTTTGTATATCATTCATCTGTGCAAGAACTCTCACCCATTTAGTCCTTTCTTTCCCCTAGGAAAAAACTTCCAATTCCAATTCCTTACAGTCACAACATCCTCATATACTTTTACTAGACTGATAATATAGTCTGACCCTTGTTGTATTATGAGATCAAGCCATTCATTGAACACCTCCGCTACCATTCCGTTTCTTTGAACTTGATCTAACATCTTTTGATTTGCTAGAGATTTGGGATCAAAGGATACTGCCACTTGTGACAAGGGTTAAGGATTTGGATGGTGTATGGCATTAATGTATTCAACCATTTGGGTGATGATTTGATTCAACTCTTTTTTATCCTTTTTGTCTTTCCATGATCTGGAAATCATTCTCTTTGTGGAGGACTCCAAGTGTTTGACATCAACGGCTCGCGAAGCAACCCCCAGATCAATTTTTTCTACTCTGGAGTCATCTTCATTATCTTTGTTTGAGTCTCTACCTAGGATAGGCTTAGCCATCTCGGCTATCCAATGACCTGTTGCTTCATCTACCTCAAGCATTGTCTGTGTTTTGAGTCTTTTTGCTTGGACACTTTTCTGAGATACTTGCTAACCATATCTTCCATAGGGATTGTGATTGGTACCACACTGTGTTTCTTCCCAATAGCAGCCTCTAACCATCGTAGAGTGTTTGTAGGTTCTTTGGATGGAGGAGTTGTCTGAGTACTTGGTGAATTAACAATAATAAGAGTGTTCATTGGATTCAATTCACCCTCTATTTCTTTCCCTATATCCACCTCTTGTATTGCAGGTTCACTCAAATCCTATTGATCCATTAGTACTCCAACTTCTTCAATTGGATCTAGGTCTACAACGATCTGGCTCAATGCTGTCTCTTTTCTCTTTTTCTTTCTCCTTGATCGAGTTACTCGGGTTGCTATAGAACCTTGCAGTGACCTTTTTGATCTTCTGCGTTGGATATTTTCAACAATTGACTTTGAACCACCTACAACATCAACAATTTCATTAGTGGAGGAAATAGGAACTTGAGTCACAACATGTGAATCAACTCTTAGTTCATGGGAGGATATGAGCGACCCTTACTTAAATTTCTTGTCTCTCAACCACTTCTCAGTTCTCCTTACAATATTGAAAGTTTTAGCTTGAATATTATCATCTTCCTTTTTATTCTAGTCAATCTCAAGGATTGGCTTTCCTTGAACTTCCTTGTTGAATTAAAGATCCAGAACATCTTCCCCTGTTTCCTCCTATACTCTAGATACATTGATAGGAATCTTCATGGTGAATATCTAATACAAAGTAAATCTTGACCACAATCTCCTCCTTACTTCATATTCATCACTACAATTCTCCCAGTAATCTTCCAACTCGGGTTCATGACAGAATTGGTCATCTACATTTAGGTTTTCCAAGACATAGCCTCTTCTATCAAACCTACGTCTAGCAACATAGGGCTACAGGTTCATCTTCTTAAATCCCAATTCCAATTTTAAAGCATCAAACACGAACTTACAGCTGTAGTATCCAAGTTCAACAGGAAAGGCAACTCCAGATTCGCCTTTTGCCCCTAACCTTTTATCAATATGAGCTAGTTTTTGGCTCACCTCAATAAGTACATAGCTATCAAAGGCTTACCTAGGTATCCTAAATCATTCACCTTCAAAACCACCTACCCGAAGATAGGTAAACTTGTGAAATTGAATGAAAAAGATACCATATATACTTATCAACTCCATTGCTTCAACTAACATTCTCTTGTTCACATCACCCTATAGCTCAAAAGCAAGTCTTCCTGCTAAGACACCATTCCATCTGGCAATATGGTCTACATGTTTCTGTTGTTGTAACAAAGGATAGCCCATGGTTCATTGAGAAAGCTATGCCAATCTCTGGTACAGGCTAATATGTAGAAAAGATAAGAGGACATATAAAAACTAGACATGCCCACAAAATTACTTAAACCTTCATGGAGTCTCTCTGCAATTACCTACGCCCGATCAAGATATTTGTCACTTGATAATAGCACCTAAATATAAAAATATATCCAATCTTCCCAATAAAAGGAGTGTGAATTCCCTTTTAGCCTATTTAATAGTATAACAATGTCTCACACTTTTGTGATGAAGTGCTCTCTGATAATGGGTTTCGACAGCCATGACCCTCCCTTTTGAACTTTGAGGAGCTAGTTTCTTGCAATTACACTTCTATACACACTCTTCTTCTCAGAGAATAATGTGTATGAGGTCCCAATTGACCAGTCCTTATATGACTCCTTGTGTGGGATTCCCATCACCGCCATTATTGTTTCCCTGTTGATACCAACTAACATCTCACCATTACTAGTTCTTATGCACCTATTCTCAGCATCATATCTATTCATACAAGCTACCACCAAATCTGGGCATGGTGCAACAAGTGGAAATGTAGTGGCTTCAATGAGACCACTTCTCACTATTTTCTCCACTATTGAACCAAATTTAGGGTTCTTGGTTCATTCTAATAAATCCCCTAGGTCGGCGTGAGCTAAGGAAGTATCATCTAGTTCTAGTAATATGCTCACTAAACATGATGTTCGACCAAGTTTTGGTAGTACTGGCCTCATACTGCCTACCTATACTTTAATTAAGCAATTCTAAAACAGGGTAGAATTCTACTCCAACAAACCAAATATTTTCTTCCTACATTGATAAATCTTCAGAACTAAAGAAATACAGCATAGGGGAATCGTCTGAACTCACCTATTACCACCATGAATCTATGAAACATTCTTAGGAAAGTAGAGCTGAATTTAAGTTTGGCATCTCCAATTCACTCAATTATAGCAGCTGCAACCCTTACAAATTATGGAGATGAATTCATATATCCTTTTTGAACAGACAATTTTTTTTTGAGAAAAACTACACACGCTTCATAATGATTCATTTAAATGTGTGAAGTAACAGTGATATGATTGAAAACCTGACTCTTTCTTAATTGCCCATCACCTTCACACAAGTAGTTAATGTCCTCATAATCACTTTCCAAATTTAGAGTTTTAAACTGTTAGATGTCGGGAATATTCCTTCTTACCTAGCTGCTTCCAGTGTTATCAAAGTCTTTAGAATCAACGTGAAGTGAACCTTTTAAACCTTGAACCATCTCACAAAGAGTTCAATGGTTCAATTTCATTTGGGAAGAATGACAATGAGCTAGCGGCTCAAAACAATACCGGGAACGAGTGATAACCATGACTAACAAGCAAAGGACTTTAAACCTTGAACCAAAAAGACAATTGGTTCAAGGTTCAAGTTTAAAACTAACTTAAAACACATTTACACCTGCTCGTTAAATAACATTACATAGCCGCAACTCATGCAAAAAAGGACGTTTTGAACCTTGAACCAAAAAGGTTCACGGGTTCAAAGTTCAAAATGCATAACAATAACGCGTTTGCTTTGGTTGAGATAAAGGCCGCTAAAGACATTTACCTAAAACGTGCCTTGAACCTTGACCCAATTGACTTGTTTTTTAAAGTTCAATGACTTAGGTTCAAAACAAAGAGGTACAAAAGACCCGAAAGAATAGAGACACTAAAAGGCAACCTACAAGCTTGGGCATTTTAAATAAAAAATTGAGGGGGCGCTAACATCAACTCTATCTAGGGACTAGGACTATAAGGTAACTAGACATGAACTCAAAGATCTTTGGTTTCACAAATAGACTTTATTTAAAGACCAAAATAGACACAACAATAGAGATGAAACTATAGACTAAAAAAACCAAAACTTATGTACAAAAACCATGAGGGACTTTCGTTTACAATTGATATAGTTTCAAATCCTGGCCATTATAGGTCAGGGGAAGAACATAACCATCTTGATATGCAATTTTGAAAGATTTAGGACCTTTTACTTCCTAAATCACAAATGGTCCCTTCCATAGCGATTCAAACTTTGTATGTGCTCCTTTTGGTTCCCTTCTTTTGTCCCGGAGAAAAACCTGATCACCTAGCATGAATTTCCATGGCTTGGCTTGCTTGTCAAATATCTTCTTAACCCTCATCTGATGCTTTGTTATCTGATCTACTAACTTGTCCCTTTCCTCATCAATCCTCATCAAATGGATAATCCATTTTTCTAGAGAATCTTGAAAATAGGCATCCTCAATGATGGTATGTTCCAGAGGAAGTGCTACCTGAGCTCCTACACCATAGACCAATTCAAATGGTGACATCCCAATAGCTCTTTTTGGTGATGTACGATCCAACCAAAGAGCTTCATATAATTTTTTATGCCAATCTTTGAAATTTTCACTCACTAGTTTCTTCATAATATTTATAAGATTTTTATTGCTAGATTCCGCCTGACCATTCACCTAAGGATAATAATTGGAAGAATGAGCGATGGATATCCCATGATCATAGCAGAATAATGAAATTTCAACAGAAGAGAAATTAGTGGCATTATTGATGAGTTGAGATATTGTCATATTTCTATCCTTAGAACTCTTGAGTTTTTGTCATCTTTTGGTTTGCATAGTAGTAGTGATGTATTGGAAGTTTACTATATGTATTCCATATGTTAGCCTAAACCTATTAAATCATATTTTATCTTTGCTAGTTTATTTTTGCAGCCATGCCATTTATTCTTGTTGCCATGCGGATTGTTTAGGGAAATATCATATGTGAAATCAATAGATGTCCTGATTAAATAAAATGCATATGTATGTTCTTGTATGTTATTTCTTTTTTAGTGCAGGGAATACAGGATGTTGTGGTGGATGTTCACCTATCACGCCAGTTGAAGTAAAGGATACTCAAGAAGATGACTAAAGATTGAACAACAGAAAAGATGAGAAGTGTAAGGAATGGCATAAGAGGAGCAATCAAGTGATACTACCGATGTCCAACTTAGGTGGACATTGAAGTTGTAAATACCACCACAATATGTTATGATTGTTGTTCGATTTAGATCCACATTTCCTGCAGCATAACTCCAGCTATCTCCTTTCTCGATCAATTATCCACCTCTTCTTTTCAGCGTGATTTGTGTTGTCTGTTGTAGATGATTTCTTTTTAATAATAAGCCCCTTATCTTCTCGAAGGTTAGAGAAAGAAAGAGAAGAGAAACAAAGCAGAGAATTTTTTATAAGTATTGTTGAGTTTTTTTTCATATTAAATCATGTAATGACTTCCAAAGAATGATGAACAAAAATATGTTATTATGAGCTTTTAGAGTTGTTTTTGGGAAGCCTGGTATCACTCATCCAAGGGGACCCACTTGGTGAGTGTTCCTGTGCATTTTTTAAGTTTAGTTTTCTTTCCTTAGCTATAGTAGACGTTCTTGCATTTGCTATTCTTGCAACCACTAGAATCAGATCCACTGACTATTCCTATAGCCAAACCAGAATAGAGTAATTTATGTTTATCAGCATTGAATTTATCCAGTATTGCTTTTATAAATTTATGCAAAAATTTTCCTGTAGCCTTTCTATAGTTTCAATTCTTTCTTATCTTTTCCGCGTAATGTTAGTTGCTGCAGTAATGCAGAATAGCTATGTCAGGAACTTAGTGCATATATAGTGCAGACCCATTTCAAGTATTACATCCCTAGGTTGACAATCAAATGGACACTAGCTATGGAAATAGTAACTTTACCAATGAATGTCCAAACTTTGGGTTGAGACTTCAACTAGAGTTATTATTCTTATTGTTGGGTTGAACAATTATCAGCTACAATTTTTAGTGGAACTCCAAATCGAACCAAGATATTCTCTTTGAGAAAGTTACAAACAACCTCAGAAGATGTTTTCCATACCAGAATGGCTTCAACCCATTTGGTAAAATAATATGTGGTTGTCAGTATATGTGTATTCCCTGCACTTGAAGTAGGCATCAAATGACCTATAAAATCCAAACCCCATTGTTTGAATGGTTCATCCACAATCACAGGTCAAAGCGGTAATGCTACGAGTTGCGGCTTACCTGTGAATAATTTACATTTCTCACACTTGGCTACCCATGCATATGCATATTTGAACATTCTTGGCCAATAATAGCAATTTCTCAAAATTTTGTAAGCAATTATTGTAGATGAAAAATGGTCGCCACAGGCTTCATCATGAAAGGTCTTCAACAATGACTCCTAAAGTGATTTATCTACACAACACAAGAAATTTCCATCCAAACCCCTTTTATATAATACGTCATTAAAAATGACGTATTTGGTAGCCTTTAACCTCAAGTTCCATTTTTCTTTTGAGGAAAGATGTATTGGGAAATCTCCATAGGTCAAATAGTATGCAAAATCTGCAAACCAGGAATCCTGAAGTCCGACAAACAAGACTAAAGGCAATTCCTCTATCAGTTCATCCTTACTTTCAACAATCAATTTGCACAGACCTTGTCCTCTCACCAATTTTGTGGGTTTAATATCCAAATTGAAATCTTGAATCTTTGACACCCATGAGGCTCTATTATTCATTCCTATATCCCGTTGTGTCAAAATGCTCTTGACTGCAGAGTGAGGCCCATAAACAACTGCATGAGAATGGAGAATATAGTACCTAAACTATTTTATGACTTTCATAACCGCATATGCTTTTAATAAATTAATTCCTTTTTTATTATTAATGACAAATTTATTAATTAATTATATATGCTAGGATATTTAATAAATTAAATAGGACAATTGATCAAAATGATTTTCTTAGAATGATTTAATTAATATAGAATAATCCACTTGCCATGTGACATTTAATGATTGAAGAATGAATTAATTGTGTGCTCAAAGTTGATTTAATTGCCTTTGGTTAGGACCTTGGTGATGTTGTCGAGATTAGGGGCCCATGGTTTAGGTGACCATTTTTAGGGTATGACACTTTCCTCATATCTTCCAATTCTTTTGCATATAAGGCTTTCCAATCACTTTTGTTGGTAGATGATGATGATGATGCATGAAAAGAAGGTTCATATTTTGCAGCTCCAAAGGTCTAAATTCTTCAAGCTCAAAAACAGATAATTTCCCAATCAGAATGTCTCTGTTAACTGAAGTGTTTGCCATTGTTCTCAACTCATTAATTGTAGTTGCCTTCATCTTGTAAGTCGGTGGAAGGGCTCTCAATACTTTGGAAACTATTTCATCTTCACTCAGAGATTCTCCACAATGTTGAATTCCCATAACAATCTCATTAACTCTTTCCATTAACACAACAATTATTTCATTATCTTCCATCTTCAAGTTTTCATATCTTACCAAGTAAACATTAAGTTTAACAATTTTGACAGTAGGATCACCTTCATTCAGAGATTGCAATTTATCCCACATAACCTTTGCCAATGATTTATCATTCAATCCCATGATTTTTTGATCAATAAGTGCACACAAGAGGGTATCTCTAGCTCTGGAATCATTTTCAATATTCTTATCCAAGTCTACAAGAGCAGGACTGCCAAATGTTGTATCATAAAGTGTGTATCCTTTCTCAGTGATCTCCCAAATATCCTTGCCAAGACATCTAAGATGAGTCTCCATTCTAATTTTCCATATCCCATAATTTGTTCCATCAAGCTTAGGGATTTCTCTTTTGAAAATATGTGTCGGTGGATTAGTTGTCATAGGATCTACCTCAAGCGGTTAAGCTTCTACAAAAGAGGACCAAATATCTAATACCAATTGTTAGGATAATCGGTAAAAATCTGAGAGGGGAGGGGGGGTGAACCAGTTGTTAACAAATTATATCAATTAATCCACTTAATAACCTTTAACCAGATTAAGTATCGGTAAAGCAGAAATAGATGTTGGTAGAAACAGATACCGGTAAACAATACAACTTAACAATTAGACAAATAATCAATGCAAAGAAACCAAACCACATAACACCATGATTTGTACGTGGAAAACTTGGAAAGGGAAAAACCATGGTGGGAAGCCTACCCACAATCAGATGATACATCTGTAGAAAGTATGCGATACAATGAGGGGTCTACACATGCAGGAAGGCACACTGCCTAGAGCACACTGCTCATTACAAAAGAGTCTCACTGACTACAAAGAGGTTATAACCACCTCAATATAAATGGACAACAATCCAGAGTAATGAACTGCTTGAGATAGCATCTACCATGCCTGATTACAGTCCTAGTTAAGCTCAATACCAGAGGCCTTTAACCTCTTCCTTAATCCCAATTCGATCACCTATGATCGACCAAATCTCCTTCGCATATGATATTGCATTTAAAGACCATGACACTTATTCCCCATGATCTACAATGAGATCTTACATTATTTTATACCAACCCTAAGGCCTAAACCAATTAGGTTAGCCACCTAAAAGATATTACAATAAGATCATTACATAAATCCATATTACAATGATATGCCATGTCTTCTTAAGACCAAAACATTAATAACCAATCCATAGAACATCTCAAATCATCTCGATAATGTGTAGAGTACACGTTAACATAATACCAATCCATAACCTAGATAGGCACCAAACCTATTCTAGGTCCACCACGCTAAAGCAATGTCTTCAAGTTGTTGAAGCATGATTTAAAGAACATCTTCAACATCCTAAAATCCATGTAGAAGCCGCACCAACACCACTTATGCATCCTATCAAGATTCCTCAATGAAAGCTCTGCTGGTTAAACCTTAAACCAATGTCGGTATGGGTTTACAAGAGTGTATGATAACATCCAATTACCAAGTCAATACCAATTGACCAAAACATGCTCCAGGAACATGTAACACATAAAATCAAGCATACTCCATTCATCCAAACATGTCGGATTTTCCCAATAGATAGTCTCTTCTGCCGGTAACACTAGATCTTCTACCGGTAACCAAAACTTGTCTGTCGATAAACAACCATAACCACTAGTACTGACATCAATGACAAAACATCAATGCAATATATAATCAATTCATCCATAATGCCAACAAAGAAACCAAATAACCTCTCATCTTCACTATCTAGAAATTGTAATCGGATCCTTCAAAGAGATGAATAGATAATTTATGTGCCATCGGATCAGGATCTACCTCAAGCAGTTAATCTCTATATCAAGGAACCAAATCTCTAATACCAATTGTTGAATATCCAGGCAATTGAGAGGGGGGGTGAATCAATTGGCAACAATAATTACTTTTTAGCTTAATTCTCAAATCCAAAATTATTAGAAAAATTAATAAAATAGATAAACACCAAAGCACATGCACATATCAAATTAGACACAAGAGACATCATAATTTACGTGGAAAACCCAAGAAGGGAAAAACCACAGAGAATACTAATTATCAATATATAAACACCAGTTAAGGTGATTTTTACAAAGGGTGGCTCATTGTCGGGATGCTTACCGTCAGTGGGCTCACTGCCCAGAAAGGCTCACTACCAAAGGGCTCACTACCCAAAAGAAGGCTCACTGCCGAAGAAGAAAGAAAGATACAAGAGAATTCACCACTAAAACACAATCTTCACATTTGGAACTGCTTCTGGTAATAATCTAGAACACAACTCTAATACATTAACTGGATTTCTTGAATCTCACATGTCTTCAACACAGTAAGCCATATCCCCACTCATCCAAAACAACCTCTATATATACTATCTCTGGAAAATTATGATCTTCAATGTTGGCCAAGACATGTATCCAAAATAGGTCATCACTAGACATTCCAATGGTGGAAAGGAATGAGAAGTAGACCTCATCACAATGTTCCTCATCGAACATATCAATACGATACATGCTTTGCCAAAGCTGGACCAAAAATATCATCCACACATTATATAATAGTCCTAGCACAATCTTGACTTCTGGGTTAAATCAAACCTAAGAATAGCACTGAATAATATTAGTAACACATCTTCTGAAAATCCAAGTCATCTCAGAAACCTCCAAACACATAACACCATCTCATACATACATTGTTGCCTAACATACCACATATGGACCACAAGATTTGACATTAATGAAAACACATAACATAATGCTAACATATATTATATGTTTCCAAGGAATATTTCTATCATATATTACTATGCCATTTGTATATGGTGTTCTTCTCATGTGGCCAAGGTTGTGCTATATGTCAAATCCATGTGTTGCCAATCAGCTTATCATGACCTTATGGAGTAGAAATGTTGAGCAAGGAGAAAAATCAATGAAAGTAAAAATGGTTAAGAACCCCCCCCACCCCCCCAAATGGGAGAATGAACACAAGAAGAAGGGCCAAAAACACCCTTCACAACCACAAGAAAACTCTACAACAACTTTTGAACTTCCTCACCATTGACAAACACAACCACCGAGCAACTTTAAACATTGATGAGTTTTTATTGACAAGGTGAGGGAAGGAAATTACAAGAAGGAAAAGATAACCTAACGTCATTCAAGCTATCCTCCCCATAGTCATCCCCTTCCTCTAAACCCTCTGCTCCACCTCCATCACCATAAACCCTCCCACTACCACTCTCACTCTCACCCTCCATTATAATAGATAGCTTGTTACTTAATGTTACTTAGACTTGATCATATTATTGTGAAGATATATTTCATGTACAATTACGTGAGGTAATATTGTAGACGTCTAAAAATGGTCAATGCTTGCGGAGTCATACTTTAACATTTGTGCATTGCCTTATTTTAGGGTTCTTGCGTTGCATTAACATTTCTTCTATGTTGCGCACTTGGTCTTTATCATTTGCGAGCATCGATTCCTTCTTCTGCATTCTTCATTTGTCTCGCTTTCAAATTTGGTCTTGTTGATAACAATCTTCAGTCATGATTTTGGTCGATCTTATCCTTTCGCATCAATGTGCGTGCTTATTTGTCATATTTTGACATCATCAATTCGATTTCATCTGGACATCGTCAATCCTAATCGATGATAGAATTAGGGTTTTTTCCTCTTGTCAATCTTGTCAATTTTGCGATTGATTTGTCATCGATCGTTGTCCTTTTCAATCTTGTCATTTTGCGATCGATTCGTCATCGATCCTTGTCCTCTTGTCAATCTCGTCAATTGTGCGATTGATTTGTCATCGATCATTGTCCTTTTCAATCGTATCAATTTGGGTCAATTAGTCATTGTTCCTTGTCAATTGGCGCCTATCAATTTGGTCTCTTTATCAATATTGGTCAATTTGTTAACCAATCTCAATTGTTTATCAATCAAATCATTTATCAAGTTAGAATCATGATCGAATCGACATCAATTATCTTTTATCAAGACCTAATTGTCGTCCTTGCATTTCTAATTCATCTTCTAGGATTTTATGATTTATTCATTTAATCTTGTTTGTCATTTTCCCTTTAGGTTAAATAATTTATTTATTTATCCTAAGTCTTCTTGTCACAATTAAATATTTATTTAATTGGCTAACTAATTCTTCCTCTCTTTGTAAATTAATTAATGAATGAAAAATTATTAATTAATTTACCTAATTTACCTAATTTCTAATTTTCTAATTTCCAATTCATCTAATTTTCTATTTTCTCCTATTTTTCTAATATTTCCCCTAATTTCATGGGAATGACATTTCAATCTTGTCATAATTTGTCAATCAATCAATTTTGCATCGCAACCTTGTCAATTTTGTCATAATTTGTCAATCAATCAATGTTGCATAGAAAGTGTCAATTTTGTCATAATTTGTCATATTTGTCATTCTTGATTTGAAATTTCCTTTCAAATCTCTTCATGCTAATCTTGTCATCTCTCCAATTTATCTATAAATTGGATGAATTTCTTCAATCAAAGGATCTGATCAATCAATTAATCACTTTTTTGAATCGATCCCCGAATCAATCACGCTTCTAGTATTCTTGCGCTATCATCTTGTCAATCTTGCTTTCACATTATGCTTATGCACTTGAAGGTGAGATCCACAAAACAAAGCAATTTGAAGGAGAAAGAAGGACAATGGAGAATCATGGAGGAGACATCCGCATTTGCGATGGTTTGCATTTGAATTGAATGTTTCATTTCCATGTCTCTATTGAATGTTTGTAGGTTTTGTTATCATTGCAATCTGTTTTTCGTGATTGAGCTAGTTTAATTTCTTATTGCTTTGATGATCTCCGAATTCCTATCTACAAATATAACTATATGTCACTTATAAATCATTGCACTTAGAAAGATAAGAATAACTTTTTTTAGTTAAACAAATACATGTATGGTCTCAAAGAGTCTCTTAGATTGTAATACCAAAAGCTTCATTCATATATTTTTTATATTAAGATCTATTAGGTCTAAATATTATTGTTAAATTTATACAAATAAGATGGTGATTAATTTATTATCATCACCTTACATATTGACGACATGTTGTCATTTTGTAGTAATAATGGTATGATTAGACTTGAAATCTTCTTTATTTATAATTTAAAATGAAATACTTGGGAATTTCCAAGTCTATCTTAATGGGGAGATTAAGTGAGATAGATCTGAAAAAAAATTGGTTGCAATACAATATTGCAATTTTCTACCTTCCAATTTGGTAAAATATAATGGTAAAAAATTGAATACCTCACACTTTTCTCCTTTTTGGACTCAAATTGACTAGGAGATCCTCAGTTCAATGACTGTTACAAAAGTCACAAGCTTCAATAAAAAAAAAATGATATAACCTAAACCTCACTTGAGTTCACCTACATAAATCCTCAAGGATTGTCTTAATAGTCATTACATCTATTCATTATCTCAAATCAAATTCTTGATAACAAAACTAACCCAAGTTAGTTTCATGAGTGTGAGAATGACCTTAAAGTTTTAAATTTTAAATTTAGAACTTAATTCCAAGACAAACCCCTCCAATTATATATTATGGGTAGAATTTCAAGAATGAAACATGTTTATTTATGAGCTAAATTATTGTATATACGGACAAACCTTAATTTATTAAACCACTAAAGAGACATTTGGGAATCACATGGACAACATAATAAAGAAACAATATTTCATCATTACATTATATCATTGTGTTAGAAATCTATACATATTTGATCATTTGTTTCATACCATTGAGTTCATAACAAGGGTTTTACCAAAAGAGAACACTCATAAGCTAGCAATATCCTAATTTATGTCTTTCGACACTACCCTTTTCAAACACAAGTTCTAAGTATCAAGATGAATAGATGCTACAAATCAAATTCAATAGATATAATTTCATGTTAAAGGTTTGGATCCATCAAATCTACATGTGCCAAGATCAATTAGATTGTCATGAAAATGAACTTGAATAATGGATAAATTTTTTAATACATATGTGCATGTTCGAGTATAAAAAGAATAAGATTTTATTTTCCTCATCAAACATCTAATATAAAATTATTTGATTTATTAAAATTCAATACATATATCTTATAATTAATGTAAGGTAATGCTAATATTATTATTCAAAATTAAATAAGTATAATTTTATTTACAAAATATCAAATAAAATACTTAACATATCAATATTGGTATTACATTAAGTATTTATTAAATATCAATAAAAAAATTAAAATATCCGTGTATGGTGAAAAGTGATGATAAACTATTGTAAAACCATAAAGATTCAATCACAAACAATCTAAGTCCTACAATGAAACATTCACCAATACCAACAGAGATACCTAAGATCATGTAAATCAACAAAAATAAAGCAATATTACCATTCACATGTCTAGTAGGGTTTTAATCTCCATTGTCTTCCTATCTCCATTGATCTTGCTTGATATATTTGCTCTCAGATTTTATGTGTGCACAAGAGCTCAACAAAGAATGAAAATGTGGTTGATAGCTTGATTGCATAAGATTGATTAGACACCTTGATTAGGGTTAGAGTACTCATTAGACAATTGGTTGATTAGGGTTTATAATGAAGAGGGCATCCTCTTATATAGAGAACACTGTAGAAAATGGAGGGATAAGATTAAGAGGTGTAAAAGATAAATGGTTGGCTAGGATTAAAGGGTAGGTAGAAGAAATAATAAAATGATAAAAGGGGTAGGTAAGAGAAGAATTAAGAGATGAGTGACATGTGTCATGGGTAGAAAAGGCTAATGAATTAATTAAATAAATAAAGATTTATTTAATTAATAGAGGAAGTGAGATCAATTAAATAAATAAAATAATATTAAGAATAATAGTTTGATTGGAAATAATAATTTGCAATGTCTCTGCAATTAGGCGACAGGAGGCGACTTGGTGCTTGAGAAGATGTGGTGTGGGAGGATCTGCCACATGTGCCTCAATGGGTTTTCTCCAAAGGGAGATGGGAAGACAGGGCTCTGTAGTCAGGCAGGCATTTCAAGGGGTTTCGTCCGATTTCAAAATATTTTTCAGGGATTTTTTAAGAGCAATTCGTGTCATCGCATAGGGAGCTTAAACCTGCAAGGCCAGAGTGGAAATGGGAGAAAGCATAACATTGGGAAGCAGACGGGCATTTCTGGTTGTGATAACCGATCTTTTGCTAAAGTGGTGGCCGTGGGAGTCAAGGACACTTCTAGGGCATCCGGGCCTGTCAAATAGGCAGTTGCTTCTACTATCTCTAGCAAGGATGCGGAAATCTTGAGCAATAAAGCCCTTTCTATTTCAGGTCTGGAAAAAGGTAACATGACAAATGTAGCCTGACGAAAGAGGTATGGTTCCCGTGGCCACGTTTTGATTTTAGAGGTTCTTTTGTGGCAGAAAGGGCCTCCAAGTTACACTCCATTGCTCTTTTGGGGGAATTTTGGGGCCCTCAAACCAATTTGTCTAAGTTGCATTCTAAATTGAGGAAACGTTGGCCTGCACTAATTTGTTTTCAGTTATTATCATCAAATTCCTGCGTATTTGTTTTTGAATCCCCCCATTTTAGGAATGATGTTCTTGTGAATTTGTTTCATTGGTTTGGTAATATTTTGATTCGGGTTTCTGCTTGGAAACCCTTTTTTGTCCCAAATTGGGTCAAGCCTAAAACTCTCCCGGTTTGGTTTGGATTGCCTCAGCTTCTCTTTGAATTCATGGACCCAAAAGTGCTGAAAAATATAGGAGACAATTTTGGGAAGTTTTTGACATCTAAATCTATTTTTGAGGAAGGGAAGGTTCTGGTAAAAATCTATGTGTTGGTTCCCCCTACTTCTGTATGCCCAATTTCATGTAATTACAAATCAAATGAGGGTATTTGGAAATAATCTATTGTGAAGATGGATAATGATCTTGCTCAAAATTTGATTGTTGTGGATGCCCCCCTATTCTTGGATTTTCGTAATTATAACTCCGAAGCTGATACAAACAATAAGGAAGGTTTGGATGTTCCTCGGAATCCCACCCCTATGAAAGCCCCTCCTATTTATGTCTCAGTTTAGTTTGATTACCAGTCAAAGGAGGGTCCCAATAATGTCATTCACTCTCTCCATAAATCCTCCACTGACAAATTAGAGAGTGTTGTGAACACTTTAAATCAGGTTGGTTTGGAAGGGTTTATTAATTCTAAGCCTGTCGGTCAGGCTCAAGGTGATAATGCTAACCTAGTCAGTCAAACATGTCCTCCCCCCCCACAAGGATCCAATCATGGTTTTGCTTAGAAGGGGGGCTAGATGGCAATTTAGGTGTTGAGGTATTTTGTTCTTTAGAAGGGTCGGGTGGTCATATGGATATTCTACATAATATTGTAGGTACAAGGGAGAAGGCCTCAGCTGAGTCTATTCCCTTTAGTCTTGATGATTTTGTCCTAATTCAAAAGGTAAAAGAGTTAGCGTATAGTGAGCCTATCAAGGAGTTTGGCTTGCCTCTGGAGTCTCTACATATTTCCCTAGATGAACACATGGTTCAGTAAGTTGAGCACTTGCTCAAGTCTAACAAGGATCATTTAGAGAAGGAGATCTTGGATAAGATTATGTGTTCTATTTAGAATGATTTGGATTTAATTCATAAGAGTTTGCCTCTATCCCCTTCCTTTAATCCCTTTGAGGTCCCTATTAATGTTACCTAGGATTCTTCTAATTGGGTGGTTCTCCAGGAATTGGTGGCTTCTCCTCGGTCGACTTCAGTTAAAACTCCTATTGGTCCTCCTATTGCCCAAGTTGAGTTGAAATTCCCTATCTCTGTTGTGTCTTTGGGTAGGGGTAGACCTCCAAAAAACCACAAAACTCAATTGGAAATTGATGCAGGCATTCAACAAGTTTTGTTTGCTTCCCCTGGGGTTAAGAAGGCTTCAACCTTGTCTTTGGGTAAAAGAAAAAACATGGGCCATGGCTCGAGCTCCATCAAAAAGAAAAAGAAGTGTGTAATTAGTCCTCCGGTCACTAGATTGGTGGTGATTAAGAGGAGCTTACATAAAAGATTTGGGGAGAATAGTTCTTCCCCTAAGGATGAAAAGAGGAGAGTGTCGACCTCCCCTTGAGGGAAATGAGGTTAATATCATGGAATGTTAGGGGCTTAAATGCCCCTAACAAGATACGCTTGATCAAGTCTCAATTAGACTTGGTTAAGTGGGATATAGGCATGCTCCAAGAGACTAAGCTCTCTTTGGAGAATTCTGAGTTTGTATTTTCTTCTTGGAAGAGGTGGAAGTTTTTGTCTTACCCGACCTTTAGGGCATCGGGAGGCTTGGCATTGTTATGGAATGATTTTGTGGTTGATGTAGAATTGGTTGCTTCTGCTCCTAATTGGATGTTATCATTAGCATCATACAAAGATTCTTGGTTTAAAGTATGGGTGTTTAATATTTATGCCCCCTCAGGTGTCTCGACTAAATACAAACTTTGGCAAGAACTCATTAGGGTTTCATCCCCCCTTAGGAATCATTCCTTTATTATTTTGGGGGGCGATTTTAATGCAATTCTGGATTTAGGCAAAAAATCAGGGGGTATTTGTCCTGAATGGAAGTCTATGGATGACTTTAATGCATTTACTTATGATATGTCTCTTTTTGATTGTAAGCCAAATAATGGTCTTTTCACATGGACAAACATGAGGAAGAATTTCTCTCAAATTGTGGAAAGATTGGATAGATTTTTACTTTCCTCCAATTGGTTCAATTCAAATATTGAGTTTTTTTCTTCTATCCTTCCCCTAACTGGGTCTGACCATTTCCCGGTTTCCCTTTCTATTGTAAGAGATAGACCTTCCCACAATTGCCTTTTAAGTTTGAACCCATGTGGTTTAGGGATCCTTCTTTTCTTTCCCTCCCGTGACAATGGTGGGGAGAGGCTCCATTCATTAGAGGATCTAGAATGTTTCAGATTGTCAAGAAGATCAGATTTTTAAAAAAAATTATTAAGGAGTGAAATTCTCTGAATTTCAAGAATATCTTTTAAGAAAAGCAAAGGATTTTGGATATGATTGATGTTTTGAATAGGCATGTGATGCTTCATGGTATGGGTTCTAGGGTGTTTGATGAAATTAAGTCTCTTAGGAGTGAGTTAGAAGAAATTTTGGCAAGAGAGGAGGTATATTGGAGACAAAAATCTCGGGAGCTTTGGTTAGCTGATGGGGATAAAAATACAATTTTTTTTCATGCTACCACTAAAATGAAAAGGGTCAGGAGTAGGATTTCTTGTATTTGGGATTGTCATGGGAATATTCTCTCTGAGGCAAGGGACATTTCTAGGGAAGCAGTAAAGTTTTTTAAGAATCTTCTTTCATTCGAGAATATTGATGTCTCTAACAATATCTGTTCTCACATTCGCTCTCTAGTTTCTCCCGATGACAATAGAATGTTAATGTCTCCTTTTTCATTAGATGAGGTTAAGGGGGCTATTTTTGCTATGAATCCAGATAAGGCACCTGGGCCTGATCGATTCACTCCTTTATTCTTCTAGAAATGTTGGGATTTTGTGGGTCTGGATGTTCTTTTGGCTCTTGAGGAAGCTAGGCGAAATAGGTCAATCCTTAAAGAAATGAATACTACCTTGATAGTTATTTTACCTAAGAAGGAGGACCCTAAAACTTTTGCAGATTTTCATCCTATAGCTTTATGTAAAATCCTCTATAAGATCTTTGCTAAAGTGATTTCTATGAGATTGGCCAAACTTTTACCAAAAATAATCTCCCTTGAGCAAGGAGGTTTTGTTCCACAAAGGGAAACTTCTGAGGGGGCTATAGTTGCTCATGAGGTTTTACATTTGATTTTAGCTCAGAAATCTCCTCCCATGATCCTTAAGCTAGGTATGATGAAGGCTTATGACAGGGTCGAATGGAATGCATTAAAATTTGTTTTGTCAAGGTTGGGTTTCTCTTTGGCTTGGATAAAATAGATCATGTCTTGTATCTCCTTGGCTAGATTCTTGATTCTTTTTAATGGGTCCCCTTGTGGTTTCTTCCACTCTTCTAGGGGTTTGAGGCAAGGGGATTTGTTGTCCCCTTTCTTGTTTATATTATTAGCTGAAGCTTTGAGTTGGGCTATTAGATCAGTTTGAGTGAATGGTTTATGGAAGGGCATCAAAATTCAAAACTTTGATCAGAGGATTTCTCATTGCCTTTTTGCCAATGACACCCTTTTGTTTGGTAGTGCATATTTGAAGGAGGCTAGAGTCATAGATCAAGTGGTTAGGAATTATGTTTCATTTTCGGTTCAAAAGGTCAACAAGGACAAATCTAAGATATTCTTCTTAAACACCCACTCTTTGATTCAGGATAAGCTTCAGAAGTTTTGGGGTTTCCAACTTGGGGATTTCCCTTGTAGCTACCTTGGGATCCCCTTTTTTGTTAAAAAGGATAAGGTGGATTTTTGGGACAAAGTAATTTTAGGGGTTTCAAATAAAATCTTGTCATGGAACCATAAATGGCTCACCATGGCTGGGAAAATTGTTCTGATTAAGTCTGTGTTGAATGCAGTACCAATTTATTTAATGTCAATTCTAAAAGCTCCCAAGGCTGTCCTTGTCAGTTTAAAGGATACCCTGAGATCTTTTCTTTGGAATAACAATAAGGATGAGAAATCTAGGATCCCCTTGTTAGCCTGGGATAAGGTTTGTCTTCCTAAAGAGCTTGGGGGGTCTGGAATTTGAAGTTTGGAGAATCAGAATCTGGCTCTGGGGGCTAAGCTAGTGTGGAAATTGTATGATAAACTAGATTCCCTTTGGGCTAAGATCATGTCTACCAAGTATCTTCATAATGGAGTTAGAGAGTCTATTTTTTCGTGCCTCGAATTTGCCCTGGGGGTCAGCTATTTGGAATTTTTTGGTGAAATGTAGAAGTGTCTTGTTGCCACATCTTTCTTGGGTTGTGCATAATGGTAGTAAGGTTAGATTTTGGGATGATGCTTGGAATGGATACTATCCTTTGGATTCCATTAAGGATTGGACCCCATTAAAATCAATCCTTTTGGACAGATGGGGGATTTTTTTTTCTGATTATTTTGATGTTGTACATAATGGACAAGTGAAGATGGCTAAATGGAAATCAATTGATTGTTTAAATGTTATTCCCAGCCTGAAAGTAGATTTTTGTTCTATTTTCAAAGATAGAATTATCTTGTTTGAGAGGGAAGATGAGCTTATCTGGACTAAGGGCACATCTGGCGAGTACTTAGTCAAAGATAGATATAATTCCCTTATGCCGGCTAAGGACTTTTCTTCTTGGCCTTATAAATTATTTTGGCATCTAGCTTGCCTTCTGAAGGCTGGAGCATTTGCTTGGCTTGCTGTACAAGACATGGTTCTTACTGGGATGAGACTAGATAGGATAGGTTTGTCTATTGTTTTCCCTTGTGTTTTGTGCAATAAGAATTTGGAATTGTCCTCTCACCTATTCCTTCATTGTGATTTTGCCTTTGGATGTTGGCAATGGCTATTTGAGAAACTAGGTCTATCCTTTGTCAATGGAAATGGCCTTCTCTCCCACTTTAGAGCCTGGCCTATCTTGTTCTCCTCATCCTTATATGTCTATCTCTGGCTCATCTCTCCATCGATTATCATTTGGATCATATGGTTAGAAATAAACAATAGGATTTTTAGAAAGTTATCTGCTTCGCTTTCTGACATTTTGGTCAAGATAGAGGCTTCTATCTCGGAGGTGGCTTTGTCATATATTCATAATAATTTGGAAAATCTGACATCATTCTCTCATTGGGATGGTAGGATTACAAAGACATGGAAATCTCTTTCTGCCATCCCTTCTCATGGGTCTGTTGCAAGAGGTCTGGCTCTTAGTAATAAGATACTTGCTGCTAGATGGGACCCTCCTCCTCTGGGTCATTTCAAGCTTCATTTTGATGGGGCTTCTAGGGGCAACCCGAGTTTGGCTGGGGCTAGTATGGCCATTTTTTACCACAATGCAGTCCTAATAGCTGCTCAATGTCATGCCCTTGGTTCTCAGTCAAACAATTTTGCTGAATGTCAAGCTTTGTCCCTTGGGATTGATTTGGCTATTTCTTTAGGGATTAAAAATCTATGGATTCAGGGGGATTCAATGGTCATCATTCAAAGTGTTTTGAGTTGTAAGAGTAATTGCTGGCACTTGAAGTACATTATAGATCATATTTTGGAGAAATTGTCCTTATTTGATACTTTCTCATTATCTCATTGTTTTCAAGAATTTAATAAGCTGGCAGCTTTTTTGGCTAATATGGCAATTGACATTGGTGCTCATCATAAGATTGTGGAGATGTGTGATATTCCTCAAGACATTCTTCTTGGGTATTTGATCTAATCCCAAGGTTTAAGGTAATTGTCTTGAGCTATTTTTCCATTATCTCTTGAGGTATACATATTACTCTCTTCTCTGATCAGGTTGTATTTGTACCACATGTGTAGATAGTAGGTTTATGTTTCTATTCACATATGGTGTATTCTTACAATTCTACATTTGGGTTAGATGTTGATGTGTGTATCTCATGAGGTGTGGGCAGGTAAACTACAGTTCGCATCTCATCCTAAAGGCTAATTTATAATCTGCTAAGGTATGGGGTCTAGGCTTCTTGTTCTAACTATGGGTTTATGGCAATTCATTTCAATTTATCAGTCTCTATTACTTCTTGAGGTATACATGCTATCTTCTTCTCGGTTCATATTTTATTTGCACCACATGTGTAGATAGGTGGATTATACTACTGTTTACATATGGTGTGTTCTTAAAATTTGCTTTCTGGGCTAGATGATGGGGTGTATATCCCATGAGGTATGGGTAGTAGGTAATTTGGAATTTTTGTTGTATGCATATTAATCTTAAGGTATAGCTGAATTTCTTTCGAGGGTCGAGGAGAGGGTTATTTCTCAAAATTATGTACAAGGCAGTGGGATGCAATGTATAGGCTGATATCTGATAATTGATACCGCATTTTTTCCTTGTGTATTTGGCATTGATAAAGACATTTATAGGGTCGTGGCATGTGTGATTTCTGTAGTCTTTATTTTCAGTCCTTTATAGGTCTTGGCATGCTTGTAACTCTTTAACACTTGGTATGATCCTGGGTATTTATTACTTGATGTAAGTACTATATTGCTAGATGCCTTGTGTGTTTTTTGGCCTTGACAGAATTGGCTTTTGGGATAATCATTGTTGAGGGTGGCGTCCTCACTTGCTGGAGATGCATTTATGGGTTTTAGTGTAAGGGTTGTTAATTCGTGTGAATTGTTATAATCAAGTAAGCTTGCAATGGATATTTTGCATTGTCATTATAGAAAAGTTAAGGGTGGTTTTTTCATTTATATTATCTCATGCTATTGTCAAAGCATTTTTTATGTTATGTTTTTCGTGGCTTTTTCGGAGCTCTTCCTCCTACAAATGTCTTCTTCTCTATCCATTGGTGTTTACAGAGTGGTAGTAGAAGCCCGAATATTGGGGGAAGAAAATGAGAACAATTCTATCAAGCTTGGTAATGTTTTCAACTTGTTTACTCCTACAATGGATTTTGAATTCATAGGCTTTTGGGGTCTCGGTGGTTGCAAGTTTTAACTCAAGTTTCTTGTGCTGAGCTTCTCTCTTGCTTTGTTACTATTTGACTTGATCTTTTACTTGATGTGGACTTGGTTCACCTCTTGGTCTCCATGTTTATTTTTTTGCCAGTTTGCAATTGGGCATTGGTTTATCCTGCATTGGTTGGTTATCGTTTTGATAGGGGGTCTTTTTACTATGGTGTCTTTCTTCCTCATCACGAGCTTATGGCTAATGGCTAGTCTAGCTAATTACTGCATGAATTATGAATGGGTTTGATATGTGATTCCATGGAAGAAACTCGGGCCTCCATAGATTTTTTGTTGTATTTGGCTCCTAATCAGTATGTGGATAGAGCTTGGGTTGTCTTTCAGGCATTACATTCGTTAATCACTCTGGGCTCTTTGTGCTCTGCTCCTACTTTTTTGGCTTTTCCTCTAAGGGTTATTCTACCTCCGAACTCACCTCAAGAACCTCCAGAGGAGAGCTCTAGTTCCTGGTTTTTGGATATCTAACTATTTTCTTTTTGTAGTTGGTGGAATGGTTTTTGTTGTTGCAGGCTTGAAGGTTCTTCGGCTTTTATTATGCTTGGTTTGATTATCTACGACTTTGGCAGAGAATTTTATCTCACTTATCTTCCTGGCGGTCCTTCATGGCAATTTTGATCTGCCCTTCATTTGGTGATAGTCTTGTTTTTTGGAATTGTCCCATGGGACCCTTGTAAAAATTGTAGAGATAGGGGGGTGGGGGGTCCGACTGGACATAACATATGATGTAAGGGTAGTGCCTATTTTTATCTTTTTGAAGGCTACAACTGGAGGTTTTCTTGCAGGTTCTTTCCTGTCGGTATGCCTTTTTGAACCTGATGTAAACACTCTATTATTAATATATAAGTTTAGTGGATTTTCCACTTTTATTAAAAAAAACAAAAATTAGATAAATAAAATATTTATTTAATTTAGGAAAGGGACAATTTAAATAAATAAAAGTATTTATTTAAATGAGGAAAAGCTTAGAAGAGGATTAATTAATAGAAGACTTAGGATAAAATAATTAAATAATTAGAAATATTTATCTAATTAGACAGGACAATTTTAGGTGTCTACAATATCAATATTTGTATTACATTAAATTTTTATTGTAATTATACTTATTATAACTAAAAAATTAAATTGTCCACTTTATAAGGTTAATCGAACTAATAAAGGTTTTAAGGAAACTATTAAACAATTTCTAAATATATCTTATTATATATTGACTACTTTGTTTTATTATTTTTTAAATTAGCTTACAAAATTCAACATGTAGCTTCTTGACATTGGGCGTCTAACCCAATGTAGACTGCATCAATGCATAGCTATCTATCTCTTAAAATTAATTTAACTTCCACAACATGAAAACCATGATTTGAGTTTGGTTTGGTTTGTCTTATGGGTGGGAATCGAGTGGGTTATTGCAAACTGTTACAGTTTACATGACTGTTTGGGGAAAACAAAAACAATAGTAGGAAATGGAAACAACAACCAATAAAACAACGGATTCAGTGGGCCCTACACCAGCCACACTAAGAAGTCACTGCTTAGTGTGTGTTGTTTATACAAGTATAAAATGTGGAAGTGAACCCAAGGCAATGACTATTACGATGTCTCATATTGTGGAAAGTTGGAATGATGCACGATGTACACAAAATAGATTTGTTAAAAGTGCAATTGAAACCTTAAAGCAAATCCATAAGATAGAATACTACGCCTTATGGAATGCAATCCTTATGAAATATACAGATAATAGATTTGTTTAAAATCCTAGGAAGGTTTTGATTAAATGGAAAAAATGTATTTGTTAAAAGGGCTATAGAGACTTTAGTGAACACAATTTAAAGATACCATACTAGAAAATGCGAAAGAGAAGAAGAGGCCCAACATGAATCGTTTGTCAAAATGCTTCAAGGAAATGAGACCTCCTGAAATATAATAATCGACAATTGTATACAGAGTAATTTTTTTGAAGGAAGAGATAAATACTACTGCGAGAAGAATTTAGGGTTTTCCCTTATAAGCGGTAAAAATGCAACAAAGAGATGTCATCTCAAGAAATGTGATAATTATAATGATGGTATGATGAATCAATAAGGATACAGACAACTACTGAGAGGGGGGGGGTGAATCAATAGATGGAAAAATGACTAAAAATGACTAAACTTTCTTCAAACTCAATAACAATCTGACAAGTCAATCTCAAAACTAACTGGTTCAAACACTAAACTACAGACTACAATATCATTGTCAAGTATACCGGTTGACTGTCATAATAGAATAAAAGTATAACAGCTCTGAAACTCTCAAAATTTTTTAACAAAAACATTCAAATACTTTACTAACAATAGTAAAAGTATAATTCAGATTACTGTCGGTCATCTTATCATAGCTAAGTGGATTTAACAATTAAGAAAATTAACCATAGAAAACATAACCACCAAAACCATTCACCACTTGACACAATGATTTTGACGTGGAAACCCAAATGGGAAAAACCACTATGGGGATGAATACCCACAAGTATTCTGAACTCTTCTGAAGTTCGCCTTGTTAGGAGCCAAGCCTATTAAATCTTTACAAAATGTCCTGTTAAGGACCACCCAGTTAAGGGATTGACTATAATGCCCTATTAGGAGTAACCTCGGTAGAGGATTTGAAATCCAAGCTAATGGATCACCTGGTTAGAGGATTTAGGTAGCACTAAGCCTATTAAAGCTTACCTGGTTAAGGGATTTGACTGTTGTAATTGTTAGAGAACAATAGGGGTTTGTTGATCTGGTGAATAGCACTACTCCACTTGATCAGATCCTTTTCATGCTTCTATCTGCCTTCACACATACTGCAGATACACCTTTGGGTTCGACAACCAATCACACTTACACTTAACTAAAATTGCCAACACTACAACAAAACAACTCATTGACCTTATAAGCAAAATAATAGGTCAGTAACACATCACAAACATAAGATCTCATATAGATTACAAATAAATCAGTTCAAGTATGACCATTGGATTACATAGAAATCATTGCACATTATTCAAGACAACCTCAACTGCTCCTTGATCACCGCTTCATCGATTCCTATAACTCATCACACAATTTCCACTTCATGCAATGTACTCGCTCATTCCCAAGATAAAACCATTATCTCTATGTGCCAAAAACCATTTGGAACTCTTCACATACAACATGCATATGTAACATAATCATTACATTCATCATTTGATCATAAACCATTACAACCGATTTACCAAGCTCCATCAGTTAGGGTTTAGCACATCAACAGGTAGGGTTACCGATTGATCTCACTACTTCTCAAGTAAAACTGGTTTCCTTCACTAGCTCACCTACTGATTGCAAAACAACATCATAACAACATCATTACCAGTTATAATTGACATCAATGACAACACAATAGTTCATCAATGCAATCTTCATGCAAATGCCAACATAAGATGTGCACAAAAATGAAAATAAAATGGACTAATAGAATGCTAAAGTAATTTAGCTAGGGCTATTGAAGGATTGGATTCTTAATTATAAAATAAAAACAGTTAAATCAAAACAATAAGTGCATACAAGGTAAATCCAAATGTGAAACTATTGGAAAATGGAGGACATTGTGAGTAAGTGCGCTTATAAGAAATTTATTGATGAAAGTGGAATATATTTTTTATAGAGGTAAAATAATTTCACATAAGGAAAGGAGGAGAACTATTTTACCAGAGGTATGAAAGATGAGCAAAATGTTTTTCATTTAAGTATGAAAAGGAGAGTAATTTTATGCAGTAAAAGTAAATGTTTTCTATTGAATGGGAATGATAAGTTAATTGGTGAGACATGAATGAAATGCCATAAGAGAAAGGCTAAGGGTCATCTATAAATAACTATAAATTATTATTTTCCTATCATAGATTAAGGAAAATGGGAAATTCATTAATAAATAAGGAAAAATGTTTTTATAGTCCAAAAGAAGGAATTTATTAAAGAGACCAAGGTAAACTTATGCGAACAATAGAAACAAACATTTGAGGATCCAAGGATCAATAATAAAAAACATTAATTAAACAAATAAATTTTATAACTAAAGATTATAATGGTCTGAAGCACTCCTTTGTTTTCTATAAGAAGGAAATCATGATCAAAACTAAAAAGGGTATTAGAATTAGATTTAGAATCGGAACTTTAGGAGATATACATTGTAAAAGTCTTTTCTGAAACAAAACAATGGAGATGATGCAATAATTTGGTGTTTTATATTTTGGTTTCAGTTATTGTGTTGCAATTATTGACAATTAATTATCTAGTTGTCTCCAACTTGAGATTTTTCTTATCATTTAAATCGATATATCAATGATATATTTCTGATTTACCAAAACAAATTTATTGTTTTGTGTGATTCATTTGACTAGCTTCTATAAGGAAAAATTAAATTCATTCAGATAAGTCACTGTGATTTGAGAAATTTTATTTGGATTAAAAAGAATGACTTGGTAATATACCTTCCTACACGTTTATACAACTTGTAAACATCAAAGTGTCCAACAACTTGAGTTATGGCCAAAAATAAAACATAGGTTTTCTAGACTCTATTGCCCAGTGGAAGAAAGGCACTAATCCATAAAACCCTAAAAAGATAAATTCTCAAAATATTATATTTATATACCATTTGAGTTTCATCTATATTGATAGAGGTAGAAGTTAGGTTTAGATTTAATTATTTATTTCATACATTAATACCACTCTAAAGTAGATGATGATTTGATTGAATATTTTATAAGGAGGTATAATTTTCTTAATCATCAGAAGGTACACCCGCCTAGGCCATAGAAGAGCCTGAAGAGAAAAAGATCATCAAGTTTTGCACTTGAGTCTTGTTCATTGGACAAGTCAATTGTTGAGACTAATTATAGAACCCGACATATTCTTAGGGTTCAACAATCTATTGATTTGGGAACCAACAAATCCCTTGAGGTGACTACTAACCATTTTTGAGATTGATGGTCCTACACAATATAATTTTATATCGGTATGAAAATATTAAAATCATATACAAGTATTAATCTTTTGAGGAGATTAACCTCGCCTTCAAGTTATAAGTTTAGGTTATTTTCTTGAGTTTGTGATCTTTTTTGTCTTCTTGGCCCTAGATAATTTTTTTCGGTTATTCCCTTTAGTCAAATTATTAATATTTTATCTTAATTTTTAATTCCATTGGAGTCTCTAAATCCTTGTGAAGAATGTTAAGAGTGAGACCTTTCATTAGTAATGATTTCTTTGTAGGTAGCATGATATCTCAAGAGGTAAATTTTATCTCTAAGGACTCATTTGTTGATATGTTATTATGTTTGATTAGTTTTTAAACTAGTTACAACTAGATATAAAAGATTTTTTATCATAGCATGTGTCTCTTCGTATTTGAATTGTGTTTTAAATAACAATGTAGCTAGAACTGTAAAATTTATAAATACATTCTAAGTAAATATTAAATTGCTTTTCATCCAACTAAAGTGGATAAAAGACTTTCATTTGTGTTAGCATTTTCCTTTAAGATATAAAATTGTAATCAATTGGATCAAATTATTTCTTCTTAGATGAAATTGACCAAAATAATTTGTTAAACTAATCTTTAGCTTTGGCTTTAAGTTGATTTTTACTAGCTTGTAAATCTTTGATATAGAGTCATAAAAGAAATTAACACTCAGATGATTTCTACTAAAACTATATTCATATATGGGATGTGGGTCATCTTCTATTGCATATTTTGTAGGTTGCAAAGACACAAAGATTAGTGCGAAACATAATAAGTAACAAATTTTGTGTTATCTCTAAACTAAATGGATTTAGTTTTTTTCAACACATTAAATATTTGTCTTAAACTAGCTTGTGAGATCAATACAAAAACCCTCCTACGCTTAGTAAAACTTGATGTTGATGTATTTCTAGGAGTGTTTGTTTGAGTGAGTTTGTAAAATTGTAAGCAAACCTAGCATGCTGACACCTTGAAATTTTATTTGGCATAATTATGCTTGATTAGTTACTAATAGTCGCTACCCAGAAATGTGGCCTATTTACTTGGTGGAACATCCTATAAACATGTCTTACTTTATATATATAAAAAAATATCACCAAATTATTCATTCTTGCATAGAAAATTATATATTAATATTTATTTTTATTACATGGGATTTCATGGAGAACAAGGACCTAACCCTAATGCTATAATAATATAAGTTCCTATGTTGCTCTTCCAACAACATGGGAAGGATGTAAACTCTAAAGTATTGTCACCCTTCACAAAGAAGCAATAAGGAGGAAGATATTTAAATAGATTAGAGGTAGGTAATGTGAATGTAGGCACAAGGAAGGTTGCACCATAGCAAGGGAAGGAGGGATCAATAACTAGGAAAGAAACACCTTTGGCAATGTATATGAAAATTTATGGAGGCAACGAAACAAATGTGTAAGATAAAGATAAATCTAAATCCAAGGTTGAAATCCAC
Source organism: Cryptomeria japonica (assembly GCF_030272615.1). NCBI lineage: Eukaryota > Viridiplantae > Streptophyta > Pinopsida > Cupressales > Cupressaceae > Cryptomeria > Cryptomeria japonica. The sequence continues at coordinate 469,670,379 of NC_081414.1, forward strand.
TCATATGGTTGGGATTTTTTAGTGCTAAGAATAGTGCTCAATATACTCAAATGGGAAAGTAGAAGCAAAACTAAGCCTTGAGTTGAACAAGGGTTACAAAAATACCAATATTGGGAATAGGTTCATAAGAGATAGAGGAGATGGAGTATTACCAAGAATTAGTATTAATTATTATTTTTAACTCCTCCTAGCCCAATCTCTTCAATATTAACAAACTAGTATCATGGGCTTGGCAATCATATTTTATTTCACCGCTATTAATATATTCATATGCACAAGGATTCTTTGTGATTGTGTGTGATTCAAAGATTGATAAAAATGTAAGATTCTAGAGTTGGGCCCCTAGTTTTCAAATATGGCTATACTTTTGTTGAATCTGTTGTTTCCAAAGTTCAAATTGCTTACAAATATCTTTAGGATTCCTTATCTAATTAATTGAACCTTCCACTTAATTTTTGGCTCCAATCTACATTTAGAATTATAAGTAACTCTTTAGTAAAATTCTTTTGTCTATTGACTATAATACATATGTATATGCTAACATTTATAGCAAATATTTTGTAAGAATGGGTCTATCTAAATTTCTTCCATCAAAAATTGGCTCGAAAGTTAGTAAAGTTGAATGGGAACAAACTTTCAATTAAGAAAATTGAACATTCTATTGGAATTATTTTGAGTTTGGTTAGTTAGAATTTGAATGGTTGAAGCCCATAAGGCCCTCAAGGTGAACTATATGGTGGTCTGATGCAAATTTTAATCATATGCTTATGGACTATGTGTTTGATTCAACCCCAAATATCCTAGTAGTGTTTGTTAAAGAATGGTAAAAGTATTTATAGGAGAGAAGTTTTAGAGAAGATGAGAGGCTAGAGGAGGTAGGAAGATGCTTTATTGAAATTAGTTTTCTCAAAAATAAATAAAGAAGAATCAAGTGTGATGGTATTTAGGGATAAAGAAGATAAAAAGAGGCTCAAAAAAGGTAAAACCAAATTGAGGCTATAAGATAGAATGTTGAGCTTCCTTATTGATCATTGAAAAAAATGCATCTACTAAAATGAATATAAGAAATTCTAATTCATTCGAGACTATTGTATGTAAGTTTGGAAGAATATTTAGAGGTGCTAATGAATTTAAAACAACATCTTCTCTTCTAAAGAAGACTTCACATCAAAAGTGGTGAATAATAGTGAGACTAATGAGGAAGAAGAATCCTCCCAAAAAAATTGAATGGATAATGGTTAAAAGTAAAAAAGAAAAATCAAAAAGCATTTCAAGTAATGATGTTGAGGTAACATTTAAAGCAAATAAATTGAGTTTCAATGTTGTATAGAAGTAATTTAAAGAGCTATTTTCTTACATGAAGGTTATAGTGTATTCTTGGTGTTAATAGTTGTACTTATTAAATTATAATTTTTCATGGTCTTTTGTTTGATTTCATCATGCTTAATTATACTTGTCATTCATTATACTCAGCCTACTTATATCAATACATATTTATTCATATATATTTTATAATTTCTATGTACCCAATAGGTATGTGACAAGTTATATCATGCCATAGGAAAATTAATTTTATTTCGAGAAACAAAAAAAAGTGAAAAAAAATATAATAAAAAGAAAGGTGAGTGAATAATAATAATGGGGTTTGAGCAAGAGTTACAACTCTATTTATTAGATAACTCTAAATTAGTGATCTTAATTAATACCATCATCAAGAATTATTCCTGTAATAATTATGTGGGTGTTTCTTGCATCCATGACTTGTATGACTAGAAGCATTCTCAATCACTTAAATAGAATATAGAAATATCATGTTGTAATACTAAATGTTTCAGAACTTTAAGATGAAAATTATAAATTATAAATCATTTATTTAAAATTATTTTGCAAATGATTAAATAAGAGGGGTAGATTATATTTAATGACAACAATAAAACAAAACTAAGATCTCTCATAAATTCACTTTTTTGTTAAACAAGTATGTTATGATTATACGTTTTCTCATAATATTGACCCCTTATTTAAATGAGAAATCATTATGATGGAGCTTAACTAAGAGTATGTAGACAAAAAAAGTAACTTTTCCAATAGATTTTTTTTCTTATTTCAAAGGCGAGGCTCAAAAATTGTGGTACGATATTAATTGATAATATTTTTTAAAGTAAAAGGTGACAATGTCACTCATATATATTGATATATGAAACAAGAGTTTACAATCATATCAAAAGTCGCCCAAAATAAACATATGGCATGATCCCAAGATACCCAAAAAGACCTCTTGAGGGTATCTATGTTGCCTTCAAACATTTCAGAGACATCCAAAAAGATAGGGAATCACAACAAAAGATACACGATAATTCCATAAAAGAGTCCCAATACTTAATCATTTGAAGCCAAGTTTCAAAACTATTGGAGCTAACCTCGATAAAATTGCAATGTGTTACCCTCATTAGGTCAGAGGGGCCAACACCATTAGGGTACAAAAAATAATCAAGACCAAGCACACTTCAAGAACCGACAAACACAAACCCAAAAAAAATTGACAATACAATCAGCACAAACTTGGAAACATTAAATTATAATATTAAAACTAAAACAATATGAAATTTGTTAGGATAACCGGTAAACAACTGAGAGGGGGGGGGGGGGGGGGGTGAATCAGTTGTTAACAAATTATATCAATTAATCCACTTAAAAACCTTTAATTTGATTAAGTACCGGTAAAGCAGAAATAGATGTCGGTAAGAGCAGATACCGGTAAACAATACAACTTAACAATTAAACAGATAATCAATGCAAAGCAACCAAACCACATAACACCATGATTTGTACATGGAAAACCTAGAAAGGGAAAAACCATGGTGGGAAGCATACCCACAGTCAGATGATACTTCTGCAGTATGTATGTGATACAATGAAGGGTCTGCACATGCAGGAAGGCACACTGCCTAGAGCGTATTGCTGATTAAAAAAGAGTCTCACTGACTACAGAGAGGTTATAACCACCTCAAGATAAATGGACAACAATCCAGAGTAATGAACTACCAGAGATAGCATCTACCATGCCAGATTAAAGTCTCAGTTAAGCTCAATACTGGAGGTCTTTAACCTCTTCCTTAATCCCAATTCGATCACCTATGATCAACCAAATCTCCTTCGCATATGATATTGCATTTCAAGACCATGACACTTATTCCACATTATCTACAATGAGATCTTACATCATTTTATACCAACCCTAAGACCTAAACCAATTAGGTTGGCCACCTAAAAGATATTACAATAATATCATTACATAAATCCATATTACAATGATATGCCATGTTGGATTAAGACCAAAACAATAATAACCAATCCATAGAACATCCTGAAACATCCCGGTAACGTGTAGAGTACACGTTAACATGATACCGGTCCACAACCTAGATAGGCATCAGACCTATTCTAGGTCCACCATGCTAAAGCGATGTCTCCACCTGGTTGAAGCATGATCAAAGAACATCTTCAACATCTTGAAAGCTGCACCAACACCACTTATGCATCTTGTCAAGATTCCTTAGTGAAAGCTCTGTCGGTTAAACCTTAAACCAATGTCAGTAAGGGTTTACAAGAGTCTATGATAGCATCCGATTACCAAGTCAATACCAACTGACCAAAACATTCTCCAGGAGCATGTAGCACATAAAATCAAGCATACTCCATTGATCCAAACATGTTGGAAGTGTCTAACAGATAGTCTCTTCTGTCAGTAACACTAGATCTTCTACCAGCAACCAAAACCTATCTGTCAGTAACCAACCATAATGGCTAGTGTTGACATCAATGACAAAACATCAATGCAACATATAATCAATTCATCCATAATGCCAACAAAATTAACAATAGAAAATTATTTTAGAACAATGGTCAAAGAAAAAATTGGGCATGAATTGATATTATTATTAACTAAACTAAAAGATTGCAATAATGAAATATTGAAATTAAAGTGCAACATGTGCACTTTTTGAAATTTTATATGACAAAGATAAAGATATTTTTACACCTCGATTACCATAAGGAACTCTAATCAAATTTAGTATTTTGGAAGAAAGAAAAAACATTACTAAAGAAAGAAGATAATGTGATGAAAAAGAAACTTCCACTCTTGCAAAGAATTTTAATACTAATAAAGCATTTCAAAGTAATTATTTCATATCAAATATTGATATTGAGTTTAAATGATCTTAAATGGGAGGTTATAAAAAATCAATTTGAAATTAAATTTGCAAATTTTGCAAAGGTTAACATATTGATCTAAGAGATCCAAATCAACATGTTAAATGTCCCTACTAACATTGTTATTATTGTAATACCTCTTCCCTAATTAGATTCTTTTTGACTTAGGTGACCATGGTTGACTTTTTAGTGGCTTACGTGGATGGTTGATACATTATGACTATGATGTTTTTTATCCAAGTATTATGCTTTGGAGTGTGATTTGGTGAATGTGATTATGAATTATTGCTTATTAAGGAGTAGATGTTGATTATGCACTATTTCTTTGAATGAGTAAATGTTATTCTTCTTATGCATTGTACTTTATAAATGATGAAATATTAATTTTATTCATGTCTTCCTAACGATGGACTAACACATTTACTTCATGTGTGAGTTGCACTATGTATCTGTCTTCATGTTTGTGTGGAGTTTGTATGGAGTACGAGGAGATGATTTTCCATCACTCACTTTGGTGAGACATAGAAAGTCACAATTCTCTTTCACCAGTGTGGTTACCGTGTTGGTATGTGTATGTGGGGGGGGAGGTGGTTTGGTGATGCAGGTACAAGGTATCGACTCCACTTGGCTCTACAGATCTGAGCATACCTAATTAACCCAATGGAAGTGGAGGAGATAGTTTTAAGGACCTAAATATCATCCCTAGCCTTGCTCGATTGTGAGTGTTGTTAGTCGTTTGTCAACTCTGTCAATTCGCCAAGTAGGCCACCTTTACGACGTTGGTATGTGAGTCATGTCTTTATTTTGTTTAGTTGATTTTTGCGTGTTATGCATTTTGTGACTTGGTTGAATTCTCCTTAGTGTTGCTTTATGTGAGATTAATTATTAATACCATAGTGTTATTAATAATTAATGTATATCATGATGCATTAATTAAATAAGGGATAAATGTTATAGGACCCTTAAATTATAAAGATAAATAAATCAATCTTACCTAAAAATCTAATTAAATTATTTGGTTAATGTATATTATATTGTGTTATGTGTTTTGTAAAAATTTATTAAGACTTTTAAAAATAAAATATCTTGTTGGCTTTTTGTGTGAGGGAATTAATTTTTAAATTTGAGAAAAGAAAGTCAAATTGCATTTTATGAAAAGTAGAATTTTCATTAATAAATGATTTTTGCCCTAAAAGATATTTTGGGGATAAAAATCCTTTATATTGGAAATTTTTTCCAGATTATGGAGTTTTGTCATTTTGGAAAATTTCCTCTCAGGTGTGGATTGGGGGTTTTCGCCTAGAGGTGTTCATGAGATGTTGAAGGGATTTATTTTGGTGGAAAAATATTTGGAAGGTTTTGTGTGTTTTGTTGTCTGTGTGCATCCATTGGATCTTCTTCAATCTTCTTCCAGGAAAGCATTTGAAGGTTGGGTTTTAAAACATTTGATTGTTATTTTTGTCTTTCTGAGCATGTGACTGGAGTTGTTTTCTTCTTTCCCTCTCTATTTGGGAAGAAATAATTGATGGAGAAATTTGGTAATCAATTTCATTTTAGTGAGAATATATAAAGTTCATTCTTTCCTTTTTTTTTGTGAATATGGTATGGGGGTTCAGTTTCCCCAATTTTGGGAGCAGAGGAAATTGGAGTTTGTTGTTTATATCCAACTTTGTGTTGTCATTTTATTCTAAGAATTTCTCGTTTGAAATGGCCAGATAGAAAATAAGATTGTAAATTTTACCAATCACCAGGAAGGAAATTTAATTTTACTATACTTATGTTGGTCTGTTTTATTTTTATTATACTTATTTTTAAAAAATTAAAAAATTAAAAAATAAATTTAAAAGAGGTTGTAACTAAGCGTGGTACCCACGCTATGGGGAGTCCACGTCATGGGCTCTTCCACAAGTGGGGAAATCATGTTGTGGGGAGTCCATGTCATGGGCTCCACACCCTCCATTGCCTCCTTTCCCCATTTCGTGGGGCCCAACAAGGGTTAAAAAAAAGTATTTATTTATATTTTATGTTATATTAATATATGTGTGTGTGTGTGTGTGTATACATATATACATATGTATGTATATATGTATATATGTATATACATACATATATACATATATACATATGTATGTATGTATGTATATATGTATATACATATATACATATACATATACATATATACATGTACACACACACACACACATATATGTATGTATACATGCATACATACATATATATTGTATACACATAAAAATGGCTATGAGCGATTAAATTAATAAATTATTCTTCTATTAAATAGTTAATTTGAAAAGATTAATTTATTTAATTCATTTCATGTCCTTCTATTAATTAATTTAATTGAAACATTTTATTAAGTAATTCATTTATCCTTTTCCTCGAATCAATTAATTAAATATCTAATATTTAATTATTCCTTTTCTTCTAATCAATTAATTAAATATCTAATATTTAATTATTCTTCAAATCAATCAATTAAATATCTAATATTTAATGGTTATTCTTCTATCCTATAGTCTCAAATATTAAATAATTTCTTCAATTATTTAATTAATTTCCAACTCATCTTCCATCTCCACTTCATCTTTCCTTTGCCAACTCATCCATCATGTGGCTAAATTAATTCAACAAAATTAAATAAATAAAACATTTATTAGCCACTTATCTCCAACTTCCAAAATAAAGAAATATTGTGTATGTACACATATTTCTTAATCTTCTTTTATATTATCTCTAAAATCCCTGTACCTTAGGAAGGACTTGAGCCCACTTGTCCTCTCATGCCTAAACATTCTCCAACTATCCCTAGATTCCCCCAGTTAGCAACCCAGTCAAGGTGAGATGAGTGACACTTGTCTTCTCCTTCCCCCTTTCTCTCAACCTTCACCTCTGCTCACGGCCATCCAAATTTGCAGATCTGATCATGACCGTTGATCTCAAACACATCATCTTATCCTCTCAAAAGTCTATAAAAGTAGGAGTTTGAGTTGAGAAAGAGTTAGTCTTCAAGTTAAAAATTTGAGTAAACTTATGCATCTATGAGTTTTTATCTTGAAGCAAATTAGCAATTTAACATTTCTCATTTAACCTAATCATTTAGCTTTAAATCATTGACATTGTATATCATAGTATCAGTTAACTATCAGTTATCAGTCCATTCTTCATATGTCATCTTGGAAGCTACCAGTGCTTGTCTAAGAGAAAATCATCTACAACTAGGAACAGTGGAGTTAGGACACAATGAGACTTAAATCATGAAGGTAATATGGTTTTTATTTTAATATCAATTTCATGTAGTTTCATTGGTTGAGTTTGGGTTTCCTGTAGCATTTCCTTTGTATTTTGTGAAAACAATATGTTGCAGGTAGTATTTTGAAGATGAAATTCAAGTCAACACATTTTGGCGCCCATCGTGGGGCTGGAGCCTCGCATATATCTTTCTAATATCCTGTCTAGCTCTCACAAACATAAGTTTAATGCATTTATAATCTAGATTCATGCTTGTGTGATTTTTGACAATGTTTTCATTTAATAGATTAGCGCTTTTGTCTCACAGGTTAGCGCATTTGGCATTTAGGTTAGCATTTTTGTTGGCAAATCAACAAATTTGATCCTTAGATTAGTGCTTTTGTCTCTAAGATTAACGCATTTGTCATTTTGATTAGCACTTTTGTCTGTGAATTCTCACATTTTAGTCTGTAGAGTAGTGCTTTCGTATCGCAGGTTCACACTTTTGTCCTCTAGGTCAATGCTTTTGAGGTGGAAGACAACACATTTGCTAGGATAGTGCTTTTATTCACAACTAACAAACTTTTTCTGCAGGTCCGAAAATCCAAGAACTGAAAAATTTCAAACTACTAAAATATATGTGTGCAATATTGTTTTAAAGCAAATTTCATGCATTTCCTCACATAGTTAATTAGGAGTTTTATTTTTGGAAAGTAACACATCATATATTATTCATTTAGCTTAACTAAGGGGACAAATTGGTAGCATGCAACTTGCATTTTGAGTGACTTCTTTAAAGTAGTTGCACATAGATTGTAGAGGGCTAAAAGAAACTTGTGTTTTTTGTGCTTGATGAATTAGTAGGTAAGTATGCTCTCACCCTCATACGGTGATTAGAAAACCAGACCTACTCTCTTTTATGTGTAACCTTTAGATGACATGTCTTTCTGAGTTGCCTTGAGGGGGACAGTGAGAGGGGAATGACCCAAAGTGGAAATGAAATAATATTGAGTCCTTCTGATCCACTCTAAATAAATCATGTTTGTGACAAAAGTCACAAACAACATGTGCTGATAAGTTCATACCGACACTATGTTTCCCCATAAACCCTATGGAGCATAACCTCTATAGGCTGGGAACCTTCTGTATTTACAGAGCTAAAAGTGCCCCATATATGGCCACATGACTGGAAGCCTTTACTAAAAACCACTTGTACTAGTTGCCAAAATCCTTCTAATTGTTGGCATAAGAGGTTGGACCTTTGAAGTGGCTCACACACATACGATTCTTAGTAGAGATATAGTTTTCCATGGGGAGTTTTCATGGAAACTGGTGCTTGGCTTCCTCAGAGAAGTGAGTGTCAAGGGTGGAGCTAGTGGGATCAAGCATCTAAATATCCGCTCTGAATAACGTAGCCTCGGGGAAAACCCCTTGTGAGATTCAACAATTATTGTCTCAACCTACCATAGAATTTCATGCTTGCTTGTGTATTTTTCTTTTCAAACATTGTGTCTTCTATGTCTATAACATGCTCAGAATGGTAAAAAATTGAAGAAAATCATCATCTAAAAATGAGCAAAAATCTAACAACTTGCTGGAAAAATTGAAAAATCCTTGAAGCACAGTCAGAGTAGCGCTTTCAAGCAATAAAGTATCGCATTTGTCCCATAAGTTAGCACTTTTGACCAAAAAGTTAGCACAAATGATTTCTCACATCTGAGACAAAGCATATCAAACCAAAATTTGAAAGTCATTATCAAAAAACACTTCTTGAGTAGAGTTGTCTTTAAACTATCACACATCTTCAAACTAGTTCGCTAACTGGGTTACCAATCCAAAAGGCTATTTCTAAAAAGGTTTCCATAAGAATACAACATTCAACAAGCTAGTGATTCAAACATCTTAAGTGCAAAAATCAACATCATTATCAGTTTCTCATCAGGATATATCAAATCCTCTATCACGAAACTTGGTCAATCAACCTTTTGTTCATTATCTTTGATATATCATTCCTATTTTTTTTATGAATAGGCCTTCTCTATTAATAAGAAATATTAAAGTACATATTCACAAAAAAAGGTCAAGGGATACGAGATCACCCCACGAGAGTCACTCTGCCAGTGACCGGAAACAAAAAAACAACAAGCTATTCATCAAAAAACTTCCTTAGGTAACCAAAGGAGAGACAACTAAGGGTGGAGTATCAGGGTCATCTTTTTTGGCCCATACATTAGCAGGGCCAGGAGTCGGGTCTGGCACAGACCACCCATCTTCAGGATCTCTTTCAATTTCTCCTTCCTCCTGCCTGGGAGGCGAGATCACCAAAGCCAGGTCAGGAAACTTGGAGGTGGTGGTAGAGGGCCACCCAGAATGAGCAATAGAAGGAGTAAAGGCCACGGGAGCATCAGAGGTCCACCTCGAGCTAGAGCCATGTCATGGCAGGGAAGCTGAGTGGCGACACAAAGCAACATTTGTCCTGTTCGAGGGGTGGTGGGGAAGCTAGGACCGAGAGGTCTAAGAGCGGTGGGTAGAGGAGCTGCGACCGTGGTGGTGGCCACAGGGAAGAGTATGGTCAGCAAAGATAGAGTCTGATGGTACTCAGGCAATCGCACAAGGGGCATTGCCCTAGTGTTGAAGTTGCTCCTGAAGGTGGACCACCTCAAGGGCCCTATTTTGAACCTAGGTTATATCAAAAATAGAATTGCACTTACATTGGAATCAAGCAAACTTGTAAACTATCATATTCTTATATGACTTTTAAATATCGCCTTAAGAAAAGAAAGCCTAGTTATAAAGATACTCAGAAGAGGATAAGATTCTTGTACATCAATCGCAAGATCTTGTTAAAACATAGGATATTCCTACACCATTTTCGTCACTATTTACGTAGTTGCGGGACATAATTTGATAGAGAAATTTTGCAAGGACATGCTTTTCAACAAAGAGATGCTTTATCACAACAAACCAACAACAGTGGTAAAATCAACAAAGCATGCCTTCTTAAACCAATAATCACATATTGAGTTGTTTTTAGAAGGTCAAAACTTCAGAAATTTTTTGAAGCAATCACATGCCAGTTTGGACTAGAGCTCAAGACAAACAATTCAGAAAACAACAAAAACAAATGGAAGAAGAAGATAATTCAACATTCCAAACTTTTGGGTATACGACTGTTGATGAAGAAGCGGTCAATAACACCATTAGAGACCTTGAGCAAGATTTCAAATTTGATAGACTAATGGAAAAATTATTAGCCAAGCAAAAAGAAAAATATCTTTTAATGTTGGCAAAATCAGGAGTTAAATTGCCACAAGACTTTAACATAGAAGGCTTGAAACAAGATGCAGAGACGAGTAACACTCAAAACACAGATGATCCAAATGATGAGGATATAAACAAAGAAAGCCATGAAGAAAAAAGGGGAGATAAAACAAGAAAAGAACATGATTACACAAGAAGAGAGCATAGTGATAGAAGAACTTGTGAAGAGACAAGGAGAAATCATATGGATAATCCCTTGTTAAATCTCACTCAACAAATGCAAACCCTACAACAAAAAATACAAGATATGCAGAATGGAACAAGCTCCAAGAAGTATTCATTGGAAGATATCTGCCCGTATCCTTTTGACAAAAGTTTAAATATGATACCATTTCCACAGCATTGTGAAATCCCTAAATATGATAAATACGATGGGAAATATGATCCTCAAGATCACATTAGGGAATTTTGTACTATGAGTATGGATTTTGCACATGATGAAACTTACCTGATGCGTCTATTCCCTAGGAGTTTAATTGGGCAATCAATGGAATGGTTCTCAAGACTACCATGTGGAATCAAATCTTTTGAAGAACTTGTGAATATATTTATTTCACAATACTCCTACAATGTAAGAAATGAGATAACAATGCTAGATTTATAAAATGTTAAGCAAAAGAATGGTGAATCTTTCATGATCTTCTTACAGCAATGGAAATGAATGTTTAATAGGTATCCAAGAGATGTATCTAATCAAGAGAAAATCGACATCTTCATTGACAATCTTATCAATGAAATGAGTTATCATCTAAAAATGAAATGTCCTTCTTTTATCAAGATGATTGAAAATGGTCTAAAAATAGAAGACGCAATGGTAAAGAAAGGAGAGCTAAAGCTTTACAATAATTCCTACAATAACAATCACAACAACAACAATAACAATGACAAATCTAAATTCTGGTCAAAGAATAGGAATGTCATCAATGGAGGAAATGACGACAATAATGCTACAAAACAACAACCAATATTTAATCTATCAAATCAAAACCCAAACAATAAAAATAAAAATAAAACAATAAATCCAAGTCTTTCTTCTCCAATCCTTGCAGGAAATTCACAAACATTGAAGAACCCTTGGAATCAACTTTGAAAACTCTTCTTGCGAATAAACTGATTACTTTACCAAAAGCGGGAAGTTATGAACCACAAGTCAAACCTAATTGGTGGAATGACAATCATTTTTTCAATTACCATCAAAATAAAGGACACCAAACTAATGATTGTCAAAGATTAAAGCACCTTATCCAAGATTTAATCAATAATGGAACTATCACAGTGGATAGTCATAAGACAAATGAATCACATCTAGCCATCAAAACTCTGCTTCCAAATTATGAAAAAGGTGAACAATCTAAATCAAAAGATGACAAAGGCAAAGCCAAAGTGAACTACACTTATATGTATGATGATGTGGTAAATGTCATCATCATTAAAGATAACACACCTTCAGAACCAATCAACATCATTACAAGAAACAAAAAGAAGGTTACATTTCCAGGTATAATAAATGAATCAACATCCACTTCACAACAATATAACTTAATGGAACAATTGCAAAGAATACCTGCTCAAATATCAATTTTAGAGCTTCTTAAATTTTCACCTATGCATAAGGAAATTTTGGAAAAAGCTCTACCAGAAACAACAGTTTCAAAAGACCTAGATGTAGATCAGTTCCAAAACATGGTGGGACACCTTATAGCCCCTCATTGCTTATCATTTTCTAAAAATTATGATGCATCCTTGCAACATCCTCACAATGTTCCCTTACATGTTGAAGTTACCATTCACAAAACTCGTGTCAAACCCGTACTCATAGATGGTGGAGTTGGCTTAAAAATTTGTGCATTAAGTTTAATAAAGGCTATGGGATATTCAGAAAATGTAGTAGATCCAAAGAAGAAAATAATCATTAAGGCTTATGATGAATAAGAACATTCTTCTAAAGGAACTATGGTGTTACCAATCAAAATAGGACCTGTGGAAAGGAATACATTATGCCAGGTTTTAGATTTGAATCTATCCTATAACATTCTTCTAGGAAGACCATAGATTTACAACATGCAAGCAGTTCCTTCTACATATCACCAATGTGTAAAGTTTCCTCATGAGGTACAAGAAGTCACTATAATTACAGACTCCAACCAATATTGCAATAATCTAAAGCCAACACAAGATACAAGAGTTCTACATAACAGAGAATCAGTCTATCCTATCAAAGAAATTAAAGAAAAGTTATGGGAAACCTTTGAGAAAAATCTTGAATTAAATGATGAAGGAATGGGAAAATATTCTTTGCATAGCTTGCCACTTTCACCTAAATCATATGGAAAGCCTACAAATGTTCAACCATGAATCTCAGAAAAATCAGTAGAAATGTTTGATGGAGCATTTGTTAGAGTTGGAACACTTGCAGAAAAAACTGAAGACAAGGACATTCTTGGTTGGTTGTACAAAGATGAAAATGAAACTATAGCAACAGTTGCAGAAGTCAATATTCTCATAGAGAAATATGGCAATGGTTATAAGATCATGCAAAAAATGGGATATAAAGGAAAATGACCAATTGGTAAGCGACAAGAAAGTATTTCAGAACCTATTTGTCCTCACTCACAATCTAAAGAAGATAAATCAGGATTTGGATATCCAAAATCAAATCAAAAGAAACATAATTATCAAGAGCCAAAGTGGAGAAAGAAAGTAGGCCCTAAAGAAGAACCATGGCAAGAAAAGCTACACCAAATAGTAGAAATAGTAGCAAATAAACAAAAACAAGAAGAATATGAGAAATAACAGGAAGAACTTGCAATCAAAAGAAAAGAAGAATCTTGTAAACAAATTCAAGGAATACATGAAAGTGCTAAATCTGAGCAAGATATTCCAGAAGCATTGAAAGAAGAGATGGCCAAAATCAGAGAACTATTTGCACCATACAATATTCCTGTATGGTATAGTGGTGTAATCCTAGACAACAGTTCAGAGACAGATTCAAATGACTATGAATGGGGTCCAGATATATCATCTAGTGTATCAAGTGAAGAAAAGAATGAAGGGAAAGAAACTATTACAAATGAAGACTTGTCTTTTACAAAACAAAGGATAGAGTTAGAAAGAAGACAAGAAGAACTCAAAATTTAGAGGAAAGAGGCATATACAAGACAACAAAAGAAAGAGGATGAAAAAGAAAAATAAGTAACACCATAAGAAACAAAAATAGTTATGGATCAAGTATCAAAAAATATCAGATTTCTATCAAATGATGAGCAAGACATACCAAGGTATGGAAGAACAATGGAAGAACTAATAGATAGTCAGGCAGGATTGACTATTAGTCCAGAAGAAGTTGAGTTCGAGAGAAGACAAAAGATAGCAAAACAATACTCTATATCATGTACACAAGTATGTCAACTTCAAAATACAAATGAATCTATTCGAATTAATCAAGAAGGAACTTGCAGTGTTAAAGATGTGTGTGTTGATATAATCCATTTGTTTGAGGGACAAACATCAAATGAAGAGTCACTTGAGTGTGAACCACAAAATACCAATACTAATTTTGTTAGAACTGATTGGAGAACACTTGGGAGAGACTATCCTCAAGAGTGTTCTATCTATGACATTACCTACTCTAGGCCAAATTATGACTATTCACTAGTACATTTGGGGCTCATTTCCGATAGTCGATCGTCAGAATTTTGATTATTTTTTGTTAGACTGCCGACCAACAAATCCATTGAAAACTCATCATCGGACATTTCAATGCTGCCCGCTAATGTCAGAATTTGACGACACCTTGAACTCTTCTGACGACAGCCATGACTGCTCATCCGGTGAGAGAATGTCGTCGGGCGTAGAGCTTCCTTGTCGGATGGACGTCAGAATTATGATGAACATCCGACATGAGAGTGTCATAGGACATATCACAATTACAACAAACATCTGACATGAGAGTTTCGTTGGACATACAACATCCTCATTAGATGTTTCATCGATTGGCATCGAAATTCTGATGCCTACTAGTAACTATGCACCAACGAGGAAGTTGTTTGTCTGACGGTTTGGTCATTGGTGCAAATTTAGGAGGATGTCGGAATCCCAATGAGGATTTTATTTTATTTTTTTTAAATAATACGCATGCCAATTATTTTTCATTGGGATGAGGATCAATCATGCATTCAAAGTTGTTTGGGGTCTAGTTACAAGAGCTAGATGAGTATAGCAATTCTACTAATGAGTATACCACAACATTTAGATTAGAGATTCTACTTGTGACTTGATTCATGTCTAATAAATTGAGGATTAGAGTTATTACCCAACATATGTTAAGGTGATGTTGAAGTTCAAAGTTTGAACATGTAGCTTGACTCATGTCAAAAAGTTGTTACACATTGGGCGTTGAAGATACAAACAAACTAGTGCCAAGACGAAAGGATCGAAGAAATCAGCCATATAATTGAAGTTACTCAATAATTATAATTATGTCAACTCGCAACTACCCAACAATGACATCAAATTCAAAATATAATATTTTTTAGATAACCTAGATTAGATGTCAACTATTACATTAAACAAGACTATACAACACTACAAAAATCTAGCTTAAATAGGTATGACAAACTAAAACATAAAAGCTTACACCCATGAAAACTACGTGTCATCTAAACTTTTTATTGATGATTTTGACCATGATTAAAGTTTGAACGTGACTTTATTTGGGACCACTACTTCAATTGAAGGAGTTTCATCCACTAATGTGATACTTATGGTCTTTTCATCCCTCAACCTCCATAGTTTTCTAGGATTTTGTCCTTAGATTTGGATGCTTGAACAACATGTGCTCATAGTCATTTCTAGTTTGGATTTGTGTTGATTTGTTTGAAGATGCCCTCTTCCATCTATCTTTACAATCTTTTGATGACTACTAAGATCACCAAAACAACATAGTGGTCATCATCATTGGTCTAGTACATAGTAATAGCTCCCCATTGTTGGCAATATGGATGAGTTGATTATGTGTTGCATTGATGTCAACACTATCTGTTATGGTTGGTTACCGACAAACAGGTTTTGGTTACCTATAGAAGATCTTGTGTTAATGATAAGGGTTTAAGGTTTAAACAACAGAGCTTTCACTAAGAAACCTTGACAGAATGCTAAGTGGTGTTGGTGCGGCTTCTAGATGGAATTCAGGATGCAAAAGGTGATCCTTGACTATGTCTCAATTGATTGGAGACATCTCTTTGGCATGGTGGACCCAGATTAGGTCCGGTACCTATCTAGGTTATGGACCAGTATCATGTTAACATGTTATCTACACATTACCGAGATGATTTATGGAAGCCAACATGGCATATCATTGTGTTGGTGCCAAAAAACATAGATTGGAAAACCAAAAACTTGCCTAGTCCTCAGTAGATCCAATCAGCCCTGGCCAACGAATAGGAATGGTCGAAGACCAAATTCCTCTGCACTTTAGGCTCCATTAAACCTAGGTGAGTGTACCTTACACTCTCAAGCACAAAAGAGGTATATTTTAAGTGAATTTAAACTGTGAGAGTTAGCAATTGCAGGGATGGCAAAAGGTTTTCCTACAATTATGCTAACAAAAGTGCTTTTTATTTAATACCTTTAGAACTGATAACATAAGTGTGAATATAGTTGTGATATGTAAAAGATTATTGTTAGGACTTTAATTCATTATGAAAAAGAGCAGTATTGATAGAAATTAGAAGATTTGTTTCCTTGATAAGGACCTAATGCATACAAACCTATTCAGCAAAGATTAATAATAGATGAGTGCCTTATTTGACCATTAATGAATAACTTTGTGGACAAGAATCACTATCAACTCAAGAGATAATTATAAGACCATCATTGTGAAAGTTTCATTATGTGTTGCATGAACAATGAAAACCCAATTTTACATTCAATGCAACATCATGTGATGGCATATCACAACAAATCTAATAGATTTATCAAGAGGACATATGATTCCAACAAACACAAAATTACACATAACAGTCTAAAGATAATAGCATGAAATCTTGTATATTAACTTCTGAAATAAGAATGTACACAAAAAAAATACACTTACAAATACTCCAATACATTCAATTTGCACAAAACAAACTCCTCATTTCTATTAGACTTTTCTAAAAACATAACACTTATAGCCCAGCCAGTGGCAAAATATTATCTATCTTATGATACAAAAAGTGACTCATTACATATATGTGATCCAAAGGATTCAAATGAAAGGACACACCCTTTCATCTTGTTAAACTAAACTTGACTAAAACCTAACACCTAACTGCTTAACTACTAGATACAAAATATAAAAATTAGTTCTAGCCATCTAGTATTGTATCACACTTTTGTATGTGCTCCAAATACTTGTTGTCCTGATGAGTGCTGGTGTTGAATACAGTATCCCTGATAGCGATCTCCATGTTAACCATTCTCTCCATCTACTCACTTGTCTCCTTCATATCTAAAACATCTGCCTAGGCAACATTAAGGGATGTGTTGAGTACATTCTGGCATTCTGCAATCCAAATCCCTTTGTCCTTTAACTGCTCTGCTTCATCAAAAATATCTGGTACACCATATCTGACAATATCCTTACAATCGATAAATTCCTACTTGATGTCCACACCAAATGCCTTATGCTTGTTCAACCTTCTCTGGATCTTCTCAACAATTTTCTCATTGGCACTCTTCTCTTTCAACAATGCTTTCAGCCTCTTAAAAATTCTTTCATGAGAAGCCATATTATCCTGAGTCTTCTGACAGTTGGTCTAGGATTCTTTGAGAACTTCCAACAAATGCTCAAACCTGTTAGTCAACAAAACACAAGCAACATCCACCTTGGCAGTCCTGATCCGCCTTCTTAGCTTTATGATTTCCTTCATTTGGTCCTCATATTTCTTTTTCCACTGCACACAAATATCAGTTATCTATGGTACTTCATGACCATGACTTCTTAGTAGGGTCTTCCTATAGATTTTTGACCTTCTTTTAACACCCACTGCATTTGGGCCTTATTTAGTTTTGCAATGTCAATCCTCAAAGGGGTATAGGGCCTAAAGAAACATTTCCTCTTCATTTGGATCATATCTTGATCCAATAAAAATGTCATCAACTGCCTGTATGTCTAACTTTACATCCTTTCGATCAGAATGTAACAAGTTGTCGAAAATGAAAGAAGCACTTAAGTCCCATCCTGGAAACAAAATGATACCTGCCTCACTAAGAAGCTACCTCCCTCTTTGTGGTGTTATTATGGCCACTTCTGCATCAATGTCTCCTTTCAATTTTTTGAGCATCTTTGCTTCATTTTTTGGGGTGACATTTGGGATGCTTTCCCTCAACTTTTTCCCTTTGTAGTGGTACAAAAATGATTTAAACTCTTTAGACTATACAAAAACTTCATCTGCAACAAAATTTGCATGCTCTTCCATTCTCACATCTGTGTTGGCATTTATTCTCACCATGGCTTGCTCCTGGCTCTCTACCACTTCTTCTAGTTCAGGTGCACGGAGGGTAGATACAACTATATTCTCATCAGACTCACTCTTGGAGTCTCCTTCTTCTTTTAGTTCTTGAAGCCTCTGCTTCCACTCTTCCAATTTTTGGTTCAACTCCTCTAAGACTGCATCAACCTCATTTCATTCCTTGTTTCTAAATAAATATTCAGCATCCATGGGTATATGAAAATATTCTCCCAGGTTCTGGGTCTTCCTGCAGTGGTTGATATATCCCTTTGGATCATAATTTTTCTAATCTTGATGTCCATACAAATTGTACTCCTACTAGCTTCTTTTCTATCATCTCATAAGCTTTGGTAGATACAATGGTGAAGTCTCCAAAATGCAAAGTGCCAGGCATAAATACCTGCTTGTGTACACCACCCAAATGGTTTGCATTTGACATACTAAGTTGCCTAACAATTTCTAGATAAGCAATCCTATCGAGAACTAATGTAGGTAACATATATGGAACACCCTCAAAACCTTAAACCCTAAAAAAAGTGAAATTTTGGCATACAAACTAGTCACCCCAATTGTGGTTGACGCTAGTGTCTCCAAAAGCATGGGGTCTCAAGAATCTCTTAATCTCCTGTGAGATAGACCCCTCACATTCTACCCCAAACAATCTATACAAGGGCTTGACAAAATATTCTTCAAACAACACATAGTGTGATTTGTCGAACCTTGATTCCCATAGGGATACCCATAATTGAATTGGTTGGTTTTGTCCCTCTTTGTTCTTGGAAGTCACCTTTAATTCTCCTGGCCACAAACCTTGCATATAAACATAAAACAAAACCATATGCATTAGCAATGAGTAAAACTTGAAAGTAGGGTTAGGCTCTGTTTGCAAACTCAAAAACCCTTCATGCGGCTTCTCTGCCAAGTAATTTGCATAATCAAATGGCCTCAGCTCATGCATTTGAATGTCCATAGCTAACACCAATGGGCCTATTCTTGTAACATCAGGAACTTCTTTCCCACAGACCTCACCACATGCCCAATATGTATACTACAAGTATTGTCTGAACAAGGTAATCTCAAAAGGAGAACCATCCTGCTCCGTGAGTCATCCCTTCTCCTTTTTATGAATTGCTAACTTCCACACTGTGTGGGTGGTGTCCATTTGGGTGTATCCTCCTTCTAAGTCTAAAAAAGATAGGGGCATGTAAGGCTCATATGTCATGCTGAAAACTTCCTGAATAGACCTGGCAAATATCTGGATGAATGGATCCCCAGTGGGAAATAGGATGTATCATTTTTCTTTGTTGTTTTTCTTGGTGAGCAATTCCAATAATCTGAGATTCTAGAAAAACATTTGGGACCACCAGTCTGCCCAAATTTGTTGTTCAAGGGTTTGACAATGGCATCTCCTTGTTCCGCCTAAGGTAGTGATACAAAAACAATTTGTGGCCCCTTATGGCTATCCAAATATCTCCAGCCCCTTTGTACTTATCTTCTAATTGATCCTTGGATGGAAAATTGGTTCTATACCTCCTCAACTTATTACCAGATGACTCCATTTGGTCAATCATGTCCTGATTCAATTTTCGCTTCTGCACACCCTCCATAGACTTCATCTTTTTTTATTTAGTTGACTATGTATCTAAAAGCTCTATGAACTTTTGCTTTCCTTGTGAACCAAAAGCCTCCATGACTAAATTCTTGGATTCTTAAATTACCCGTGTTTCTTGTCTGCAACTTCAATGTTGGCGGCTAAAGAAACTATGAATAATTCTGGCACAAAAACTCTTTCTTTATGCTGGATATGCAATGGCTAGAGTCTGTAATGGTCAAAAACTTATCAGATTTGCTTTGTGCGGATCCAACCCACCTGATCATGAGCATTGAATAATGGCTGTCATATCAGACATTCTAATAGCTAACCGACGTAACCCCACCCGATAATTCAATTACTTGGCATCATCCATATTTTGCATTCCTTCAATTACCTTTTTGTCTTTTCGATCGGTATAGGTCATTCCGTTCAATCCATCTGATCCCGCTCCAGCCATTTCACTTTTTCCCTCAAGGCTTGACTTATCCCAATGGATCCACCTTTCCTTTCTATTAGTCAACTTTTCTTTATGTCACATCGAGGTATGTCTATCTGATGAAACCTTCCTCTATTTATTCATCCAGTTGCTCCATTGGCCTTTGGGATAAAATCAATTAATACTTCATCGGATGGTCCCATGACATCTAACTTTCTCTTTGATCAGTGTAAATTTCACTGATTTCTTCATTAGGTGTCAAAGTAGCTCATTTCCTTTACTTCTGATAGTTATAGTCTCCCCGATAGATCTGCCCTTTGTGGCATTCTGCCCATCAGGCATCGGCACAACTTTAAAAAAATTTCTCCGATAGCATAAGCTATCTCAATGAGTCTTATTGTACCTTACTCTCCTTATTGGGTTGCTTCAATTTATCAGAGTAGGCTTTCTCGATGTAGTCACTTCATTTGTGTTGAGCTCATCTTTCTCATCGGGCATCAGGATAACCCAAAACATATCTCCCCGATAATGTATGTTATCCCGATGAGTCTGACTCCTTTTCTTGCTTGGTATCACTTTATCAGAGAGAGTTTCTCTGATAGAGTCGCCTTCTCCATTTAATGCATCAGGTATCGGGGTAACATAAATTGGGACCTCCTGATAGCCCAATATCACCTCTATGAAGACATCACTCCATCAGTTGTCAGCTAGAGCTCCACCAATAACCCCATCGGGTATCAAGATGACATTTTTTCCTCATTGTTGATAGTGTATGTTATCCCGATGACTCCAACCTCCTATTATATCATCGTCGTAACTTGCCCTGATGGATTTCCACTTAGTCGCACCTTTTCCTGCCACTCACACTTTAGGAAACATCATCGGCATGAGTTACTCTGATCAACATGTTGGTGTTGGAAATAAGCCACATCCAGACTGACGATAGACTGGTCCAAGAGGGGCCAGTAGCTCAGTGGCAGAGCACTCTAGCAGCATATGGAAGGTCCTAGGTTCAAGTCCTAGCTGGTCCATGTCTCATCATGGTATCAGATCCAGTTCCAGGCTAGGAGCTCCAAGCACACGAGAGGTGTGGCTTAAGAGGGGGTGTTGGTGTTGGAAATAAGCCACATCTAGACCGATGATGGACTAGTCCAAGAGGGGCCATTAGCTTAGTGGTAGAGCACTCCAACAGTGTATGGAAGGTCCTAGGTTCGAGTCCTAGTTGGTCCATGTCTCAACACAACATACTCGTTCCTCCTTAGGCGATCTCATCGGGATGACTTATGCCGATAAGCAAAGTTTTGTATTTTTTGCAAAAGAAATCCCTTTTTATGGATGTAAATTTTAATAATCATACTAAAGAATTTCTCCCACACCATTTACCTCTCTGAACATGCTCACAACCCTGCTCTATGTTGATTTTCCAAAAAGTGCCCTTGCAATGAGACCAATTGTGAAGATGAGGATTTCTAGAATGCCATCATACTCAACACTTCCCTTGAATATGCCCAAGTGATGCATTTTTATGAAGACACTGCAACACATCACCTACACATACAATCCAACAATAAGTGCTCCTATGATAAAACTATATGCAAAAACCTCCATATATAGCACATAAATATTTTGTAAAAATATGTGCTAACACATTGTAATATGGATGTATGTAATGATCTTATTGTAATATCTTTTAGGTGGCTGACCTAATTGGTTTAGGCCTTAGGGTTTGTATAAATTGATGTAAGATCTCATTGTAAAGTGTGTGTCATGGTCGTGGAATGCAATATCATATGCGAAGTAGATTTGGTCGATCATAGGTGATCGAATTGGGTTTAAGGAAGAGGTCAAAGGCCTCTGGTATTGAGCTTAACCAAGACTATAATCAGGCATGGTAGATGCTATCTCTGGCAGTTCATTCTTCTGGATTGTTAGCCAATTATCTTGAGGTGGTTATAACCTCTCTATAGTCAATGAGACTCTTTTTTAATGAGAAGTACACTCTAGGTAGTGTGCTTTACTGCATGTGTAGACCCCTCATTATATCACATACTTTCTGCAGAAGTATCATCTGACTGTGGGTAGGCTTCCCACCATGGTGTTTCCATTTATTGGGCTTTCCACATACAAATCATGGTGTTATGTGGTATGGTTGCATTGTCTTAATTCTCTGTTTCATTCTTAATTTTTATTGCTTACTGGTATCTGTTTCTTATTTTCCAATATTCAATGTTTATGTGCTCCGGTTAAAGGTTATTAAGTGGTTTGATTGATATAATTTGTTAACAACTAATTCACCCCCCCCCCTCTCTTAGTTTTTCACCAGTTATCCTAACACCCATAACCATTGAATATATTTTCCTTCGCATCAAGTTGAAAATGGCATCCTTGTATGTAAAAATAGTCTTGGAAGTTGTGAATGAGTGTCCTTTGCAATATGCAATTCCCCAAGTATGGAAATAAACTACTACATTAATGGTGCTTGTTGGCTCCCTTTTAGCATGTCCTACTATATGGACCCAAGTAGTTCAATTTCAAGTATACTGGGATGAATTTCAATGCCATTTAGAATCCCACATGAAGCCACATTGATATTTTATCCATTAATGGTATTCATAATGCCAAGGGTGGTAGGTGGAGAGGGGTAATAAAAAATGACAAGAATGCGGTTTGAAGGTAGGGGTTGGCAAAAGGGATGATGACATGTACAACTCTAAAGTTCCAATGAAGAGATGATTAAAAGAAAGTAATGGTTGGGAGGTCTAGTAGGGGAAGGTTAAATACCTTGATGGGGATAGAGATAGAAATAAAATTGAGAAGGGATTCATTTTGGGAAGATTAACTTTGTCACTCTATTTTCTTACACAAATTCATGAGATTCACTATGTTTTCATACTTTGACCTTTAGGGTACTTAGACCAACACTTGGAAGATAAAGGGGAAGGATCTACATGAAAAGTGATATCAAGGAAAGTTTCAAAGTCAATAAATGTGCATTTCCATCCATGACATGAGTTACATGAAAAAGGGACATGACAAGTCTAACCTAACCAATTTATCTTTCCCTTGAGCAATTCAAAGCTTGGATATTCAAGAAAGTGTGGGACTTCCCATGTTGCATCCTTAGTAAGAATATTATTCCATCTAATCAAGTACTTGGTTATGTTTTTTCTCTTGAATTTCCTTTTTTTGGTCTCTATGGACCTTGAGGAGTTCTACAACAAATTTCTCGAGGCATTCACCCATTTTTCTTAATAATTGGCAAGATATGAAACACTTATTGGAAATGAATACTTTATTTTGTTTTATTTGCAAATAAAAAAATCCTTGACCTATTAGAGAATGTCACCTTGGAGTCCCTTCCAAGTTCACCTATCATTGATTTTCTTATAAGTTTTAAAATACTACTAGTGGCTCACAAAAAGCAAGTAATGGATTACCCTTAGAAATTTTGTCTTGATCTTAGATTCTTATAATCTTGTCCTTTAGAGAATGAGTTCATTGGATATTAAGTACTTTTAATCTGTTATTTCTGTTGGTGTAAATAAATATTCATTTTGGATATTATTACACTTTACTTAAGCTAACTTAGGATAATGCATCTCTTCGTAGTTTGGATTTGAGACACTTAGGGAAGTGTGCACATAGGGATAGAGCTTGTAGGAGAAATTCCACCTTTTGTGGTCTTATTTTGCTATTACACTCCACATTCAGTGGGTCATCCACCTCTTATGGAATATTATATTATTTCTCCTACCTACCCTTGTTTCTCATTGAGCCACATGTCATAATTGTGTGCTCATACATCCATATGGCCTTGCCTATATAAGCAGGCCTATATTCATTGTATTGGTGAATCCAGTTGATCATTTGCATATTGATGAGAATACAATTTGTTCTTGTCATTTTATTGTCTCTCTTTTATGCTTTTCATTGTGCCCTTGATCTTGGCAAAATCCTACATGGTATCAGAGCCATTGGGGCTTCATTGATTGGTTTTTGGAGACATCGTGGAAGGCTTCTATTTTCGGATTTGGGGATCTTCATTTTTTGGGGGCATCGTACAGTGATTTGGACATCACCGTTGAATCCGGGAGGCCGTTTCCATGAATTTCGACTATAAAGTCGACCTATTTTGGTGAGAAATTTTTTTTCCCCATTTTGGCTATTATTGTACAGATTTCGAAAAAAAAAATTCATATTTTCTGAAAAAAAAAAATTCGAAAAAAATAAAAAGGGGCGATCAAAATTCTTTTTGAAAAAAAAAAATTTCAAAAAATAAAAGCGAATCAAAAAAAAAATATCAAAAAAAAAGCAACTTTTTTTTGTTGGATTTGGGGGTCCGCAGACCCCCCCATACTCTGTCGTACCCTGCAGGTCCATCGCCTGTTGTCATCGGCAGTACTCTGCAGCCCCTGTCGACTCGTACTCCACCGGAGCCTCCTGCTGCCGGTCGCCAAGACCACCCGCCGGCCGCCTCGCTCTCCCACCAGCCGCCTTGCTCCCGCCGCCAGCTTCCCTCGGCTCCCGGCCCACCGGTATCTCCGTCCCTCCAGCGACACTACACTCCCGCTGGCGGTCCTCTAAACAGGTGGACTCGCGCCCACCACATGGCAAGCGGCCACCCGCCACGCGGCACAGCCCAGTCAGCAAACCAAACCCCACCACATGGCACACACACAACCCAATCAGCTGCCACGTCACCCACCACGCAGAGCTGACGTAGACCACCACGTCATCAGTTCGTACACCCAGTCAGCTGCCTAGTCATCACGCCCAGTCAGCAGTCCGTACGGTACAAATGCCTAGTCAGCAGGGAGGTGAAGTTTGAGCAATGGTCATATGGCCGTCAAATTTAAGCCAGTAAATTGCTGACGTCAGTGCCACATCAGTAGACTTTTGAAATTTTTTGACCTCCTCTCCATTGAGCTTTTCAATTTTGTAGTCCAACTTTGAAAGGCCATATCTTGCTCATTTTTCCTCCTTTTTTGGTGCAATTTTTTTTGAAATGGGCTAAAATTTCATGATCTTTGCAGTGGTGTGGTTATTTTCTGATTTTGGTGCATAGGATTTTCAGAATTTTTGGATTCTCTCAGCTGTACCTGTCCAATGCTCAATTCTGCAACTTCAAAGGCCTCGTTTGAGCTCATACGACCTCCTTTTCAGGTGCCATTTTTTTGGAAAGTGCATTTTTTTCATCTACTTTCATAATCTATGATCAGATTTCAGAGATTTTGAGTGGAAATTGTACTTTCAAATATTGGTCTTATTTGGCCTATTAGGTACTTGTAAAGTGTTTGGATCTTAGTTTAGATCTCTTGCATTATTAGTTTGAGTCTCCTTTGGCCTTATTGAGGTAGTTGTAAAATTGTAATTAGAAGTCCACATTGCCATTTTTTGCAAGTGGCCCATTGTATACACACTAAGTATAAAGTGCCAAATCATCACTTTTGGGGGGGGTTCTTTGATTGAGTGAATTTGGGGGGGGTGTCTTGTGTGATTGTGCCTCTCTTTGTGCTCTTTCATTTTTGTTGCAATGAGTCCTCATAAATTTCCACCTTTAACTCCACATAATTATGCATCATGGAAAATTAAAGTATGGAATAAATTAATGGAAAAGGGTCTCACGCATTACATAGATGGAACAATAGCAGCACCACCTGATCCTAAGGCTGATCCAAATGCTTAGTTAGAATGGCTCACAAAGAATTGCATGGCTCTTGGAACTTTATGCAAGTATGTATCAAATGACCTCATTTTTCACATTGAGAAGTGTACAACAATCAAGGAGGCTTGGGATATGTTTTAGAAATTGTATGGTCAAGTTGATGAAATTAGAGGTTACAAAATTGACAATGAGCTCACCAACTTGGATCCCAAGCATTTTGATACAATCCAAGATTATGTCACCAAAGCAAATGAGCTAAGAGCAAAGCTTAAGGATTGTGGAATTGACAAAAAGGATGCTCAGTTGATATTCAACTTGTTGGACAAGCTTGCACCAAAATATGCAGCATTTGTGTCTAGCTTCCAAACTCATCATTTGATAGTAGGGAGTTCCTATGTTATGCCTTCATTTGATGCTTTCACAGAAATGTTAATATTGGAACAATCTAAGTTGTTGAACATGGGACTTCTCAAGTCTTCAAAGTCCAAGGCTTTGGTGGCAAATCCAGGGAATCAAGGAAGTCAAGGCAAAGATTTCAACAAGAAGAAGAAGCACTCTAAGTCTAAGCCACACTAGGAAAAAGGACAATCATCCTCTCCATCACAAGGTGATTTTTCATCCTCTTCCAAGAAGGGGACACCACCTAAGAAGGATAAACCAACTTGTACATATTGCAAGAAGTATGGTCATGATGAGCATCGATGCCACACAAAGCAAGTTGATGAGTTAACTAATCTTCTTAAGAAAAACAACATCAACTTACAATCCGCCTACACAAAGAAGGATTCATCTCCTTCCTCTTCCTCACAATCTAAGGGAAAAGGGCAAGCATTTGTGGCTACCACAGGTTCTTCACAGCAATGGATACTTGACTCAGGTGCCTCATATCACATGGGTTCTACTAAGGAGCAGTTTTCTTCATTGGAGCCATCAAAGGTACCTCACATTTATATAGGTGATGATACACAAGTAGAGGTTGAAGGGAAAGGTTCAGTTGACATGGATGATGGAACATTTGAGAATGTTCTCTATGTTCCTAACTTGTCTACTAACCTTCTCTCTATCTACCAAATCACTCACTATGGGAATGGGAAAAAGGTTGAGTTTACACCAGATTCAATTGTGGTAAAGGAACTTGATGATGATGCCTTGGTAGCAGTGGGACAAGTCAATGACAACTCAAGGCTTTATTCATTCTCCCACTTTGTGCCAAGTTCACCTTCTAGGGCCTTGCTTACTCATTCAAATTCAGAAAGTAAGCTATGGCATGAGCGGTTTGGTCACCTCAACTACCGCTATCTTCAGCAACTCAACACTAAAGACATGGTCACAGGTCTACCTTGAATCAGATTTTCAGAGGGTGTATATTCAGGTTGTTCCATGGGCAAGCATCCCGAGGAGAAGTTTGATAAGGGGAAAGATTGGAGAACTTTGGAAGTTCTTCAACTTGTTCATAGTGATGTAGCAGGTCCATTTCCAACACCTTCATTTACTAAGGCCCGCTATGTCCTCACCTTCGTTGATGACTACTCCCACTTCACTTGGGTCTACTTTCTTATTCATAAGAGTGAAGTATTTAACAGATTTCAGGACTTCAAGACTCGTGTGGAGAAGCAATCAAGGAAAGTGGTCAAGATTCTTCGCACAGATAATGGAAGGGAATATGTGAACAAAAGACTTGAGGATTTTTGTACATTTGAGGGGATTGATCTTTAGCATTCTGTCGCATACACTCCACGACAGAATGGGGTTGCAGAATGCAAGATTAGAACTCTCAAAGAAATGGCTAGTTGTATGATACATGCACGTTCTCTTGATCCTGCCTTTTGGGCAGAGGCTATCAATTGTGCCACACACATCCAGAATCGGGTTCCTCACAAAGCTTTGCAAGGTATTACTCCTTTTGAGGCTTGGGCTGGTAGGAAACCGATTGTGAGACATTTTAGAGTCTTTGGGTGTCTAGCATGGGCTCGCATACCTCCACAGAAATGCAAGGCATTGGAACCTTAGAGTTGGCCTTGCATATTTGTTGGATATCTTGAGGGTGTTAAGGCATACAAATTGATGGATCCTAAGACACATGAGGTGTTCATTGATAGGAGTGTTCATTTTGAGGAAAGCTCTCCTAGCTTAGCCTCTCTACCTCCTCCACCTTCCTCCATTGTGGATAGTGATGTTAGTGATTCAAATGATGAGACTCCTTCAACTCTAACTCACAAGGTTACACCTCCATAGGGTCCACTTGCAGTTGAGGAGCCTCATTCTCCACCTCCACCTCAACCTCATTGGGCTCGACAGACACTTGAGTCCATGGGTTCTCTTGTTGGGGATCCTTCAGATACACAGAGAACTCGATCACAACATCAGGATCTTCCACATGCATTCATTGCTACCGCTTCCGATCCACAGACATTTAGGGAAGCATCAGGGGTTCCTAAGTGGGACCAAGCTATGGAGGAAGAGTATAGTTCCTTGATGAGGAACAACACATGGGATTTAGTCCATCTCCCTAAGGGGAGAAAGATGGTTTGATGTAAGTGGATCTATCGAACCAAGTTTGCAGCAGATGGTGGTGTGGATAAGTATAAGGCTTGACTTGTTGCGAAAGGTTTCTCTCAGGTTGTAGGTGTTGACTATACTGAGACTTTTTCACCCGTAGCCAAGATGAACTCCATTCATTTGACACTTGCTATTGCTATAGCTCATGGTTGGGTTGTACATCAGATGGATGTGAAGAGTAATTTTCTTCATGGTGATCATGATGAGGAGATTTATATGGAGTAGCCACAGGGTTTCATCCAGGATACTTCCTTGGTTTGCAGACTAAGGAAATCTCTCTATGGCCTTAAGCAGGCCCCCAGGGCTTGGTATGCCAAGATGGATTCCTTTCTACTCTCCGCAGGGTTCACCAGGTGTCATTCCGATCCGAATGTCTACATTTTGCGACAGGATGACTCTCACTTAATACTTGTGCTCTATGTTGATGACTTGATCATTACAGGGAGTACCACATCCATCATTACCAGGGTCAAATCTGCTTTGCATGACAGATTTGCTATGACTAACTTGGGTCTTTTGCACTACTTTCTCGGGATAGAGATTTCACAGTCACCTTTCGGTATTACACTATCGCAGCCCAAGTATGCTCTTGATCTACTTGCACGCTTTCATATGGCTGATTGTAAGCCTGCACCGACTCCCTTTCTTTCAAGAGTCAAGCTTGAGGCTCAGCGTTCTTCTCCACCAGTTGATGCCACTTTGTATCGTCAGCTTGTGGGTAGTCTCATCTACTTGACCCATACACGCCCTGATATTTCATTTGTAGTTGGCATGGTTTCCTGCTTCATGCAGGAACCACATGAGCTTCATTGGAAAGCCGCCAAACACATCCTTCATTACATCTAGGGTATATATCACTATGGGATTCACTATGCAGCAGGCACAGGACTTTGCTTGGTTGGTTACATAGACTCCGATTGGGCTGGCGATCTTGATGATCGTAAGTCTACTTCTGGTTATAGTTTTCACCTTGGTTCGGGCCCCATTTTTTGGTAGAGCAAGAAGCAACATGCTATTGCTCTCCCTTTGACTGAAGCTGACTATCGAGGTGTTGTTAACGCAATGGCTGAGACCATTTGGCTCCAGTAGATTCTCATAGAGTTTGGATTCACCACTCCACGAATGACAGTTCTACATTGCGACAATTAGAGTGCTATTGCAATCTCGAAGAACCCGGTCCAGCACCAGCAGACCAAACACATCCAAATTCATATGCACTATATCTGAGAGCTCATTTAGGAGTAAGTCATTGATTTGCAGTATTGTCCTACAGCAGAGCAGGTTGCTGACATATTCACCAAACCTTTCACCGAGAGTAAGTTCCAGCAGTTGCGAGCTCTCTTGGGGGTGCGGGATGTGTCATTAGGGGGGGTCAGCTAACTTCTCCTTCCTCTCTTATGGGGGGAACTTTTTCCTCTTTGAGGTTTTGTCCTTCTTCTTTGAGAGTCTTTTGTACATTCATCTCTCTTTTGGGGGGGAGTTTTTTCCCACTGGGTTTTCTCCCTTTCTCCGTTTGTGAGAGATTGCATTGCATGGTTTTGCTTTCTTTTGCATTTTGTACATGGGTACCTATCATGGCCTAGTAGCCGGGACCCATCTTACATTGTTGACTTGAGTCTTCATTCCCCTAAGTTGCACTTAAGGGGGGGTGTTGGTGTAAATAAATATTCATTTTGGATATTATTACACTTTACTTAAGTTATCTTAGGATAATGCATCTCTTCATAGTTTGGATTTGAGACACTTAGGGAAGTGTGCACATAGGGATAGAGCTTGTAGGAGAAATTCCACCTTTTGTGGTCTTATTTTGCTGTTACACTCCACATTCGGTAGGTCATCCACCTCTTGTGGAATATTATATTATGTCTCCTACCTACCCCTAGTATTTCTTACCTACCCTTGTTTCTCATTGAGCCACATGTCATAATTGTGTGCTCATACATCCATATGGCCTTGCCTATATAAGCAGGCCTATATTCATTGTATTGGTGAATCCAGTTGATCATTTGCATATTGATGAGAATACAGTTTGTTCTTGTCATTTTATTGTCTCTCTTTTATTCTTTTCATTGTGCCCTTGATCTTGGCAAAATCCTACGATTTCACTTCTAGAATGCCAATATTTAGTGTATTATTTGTGTATTATGTGTCACATTAGTCTTCCAATTTGCGGAGGTGTCAGACATTAAGTTCAAGGTTGCTCTCATAGATAAAGAATTAACAACACTATTTATTTTTCCCTTCACATACTTGAGATCAAAATCAAATGATTGAAGTTTACCTTACCATTTTTTGTTGTTTCTCGTTCAAATTTTTTTGGTTGAGGAAATATTTCAAGATTTCATGGTCCATCTTGATCTTGAAATTTGACAATATTTGCATGAGGGCCAAAATATATTTATCATAGATTGAGAATCTCCTTTTTGCCTACTTGGATTTATAACTTTGAAAGGCAATGGGGTACTTTTCAATGAGTGCAACTTTGATTCCCTCTCCAAAATAATTAAATTCCAAAATAAATGGAAGAAAATTTTTAGTAATAGCTAATAGAGGACATGACCTCATTACCACCTTTAGCTTGTCAAAATTCTATTGTTTCACTTTCATCCACTCGAAGGCTCCTTCCTTTGTTAGGTTGGTTAAGGGAGTGGTTATCTATGATAAACCTTTATAAAATATTTTGTAGTAACTCTATAGGCCAAGGGGTAGAGGAAAACCCACAACCCACAACCACCTTGATCTTTTCCTAGTCTACTTAATTTATGCCATAGAAACTCCATATTTAGACTCTATCAAAAATAGTCTAGGAATCCAAAAACCCCAACACTTCATATATGTACCTTAGGTGCACTTCCAATGTCTTGCTATAAATGAGAATGTCATCAAAGAAAATATGGACAAATTTCCTCAAATATTTTATAATCCATACAAGAGTAGAATGTTGTAGGCACATTTTTCAAGCAAAATAAAATGATAAATATTCATAGTGTATATAGTTGCATCTAAAGTTGTCTTATATATATCCTCCTCTTAGATATGGGTTTGATGGTGACCCAATTCAAGGACTATTTTTTAGAAATAGATTACTCCATGGAATTTGTTTATTAGCTTATCAATCCTAGGGATTAGGTACCAATTTATTATTGTACATATCTATCTAGTATTTTGTATTTAATGCACACTCTCATTCTGTCGTGCTTATTTCTTACCAAGACCACCAAGGAAGAAAAAGGGCTAAATCTAGGTTGAGCGTACCCTATTTCTAATAACTCCTTTATTGTGTTTTTTATTGTATTCCTTTTGTTATTTGAGATGAAGATAAGAGGTAGTGATAATACTCACAAAGTACAATACATCAAAAACCACGCTCATGCTTATTAGCCCTCTTTCACTCATTGGAATATGCTCACATACACCTCTCCAACATTTATGAATCCAAACCCCATGTCTTCTAACACTCCAACACCATAAGACCTTCCACTAGTCACTCACCCTAGTACATGTTCAATGAGGACTTCCAATCCCCATTCAAAAGATAAAATGAATAACCCCAACACATATACATCATAGGCATCCCAAGAAGGATTCTCAACATACACAAAAGGGGTCTCTACTCCACCAACCAACCAAAGTACAAAGGAAGTCTTACTGTTACATCGTTGTCCTTTTGTGCCAGTCATGTAGGCTTGGGACAATCATGAACATGGCCTTCCTCCCCTCTCCTTAGTGCCTCTAAAAGGCTTCTATGAATTTATAGGGTCGACGTACTAACCTTCCCAAAACTCCAACCACTGAACTTCGAATCACACCCTATTTGGCAAACAAGAAATTGTTGTCTCACTGGTTTTGCTAAGATAGTCACAGTCATTGTTAACTTAGGACAGCCAAAGGTTTGCTTAGTTATTGGTTCTTCAACTTGGTGACCCTTACCCTTGTCAATGGAGTCCTCACACATTCCTCTTTCCCTTCACTAGACTCCCCAAAAACCATTGATGCATTCACACCACTTCAAACTCCATGAAATCACTGTGTTTTAGACCGTGACTCAGAAATCAGTCCCTTGCATTCAACTAGAACGTGCCAAAATTACTCATGAGCTTGCAAACACCCAAATATGAAAAGGCATGATATTTTACAAGTTCCCACTAGTTTTGGTGGTTTTCCTATGGCTACAAATGATGCATTACATTATTTATGTTCATTGTTCGCCCTAGGAAGGGTTTTGACAGTGCTTTACAAAAATTAGAATATCTTTTTCAAAACAAAATCAAATTGGATGAAACAAAAGCCAAAATAGAGGGGATTCAGTCCTATTTCATCTCTAGTAGGTAATAAATGCAAATGAATAACAAAATTTAAGGATCCAAGGCCTAGAAGTGACTGTCACGTGGAGTAACATAGGAAAAGTGTAGAAAGCTTTAAGATTTTATTGATTTCTCCTTAGTATATGGCATTACAACCTTACAATGAATGAGGGTAGGCCTTTTTATAAGTTTCTCAGCCAACCCAATGCTTATAACTACCTTTCAAACTCCACTTATGTTGGTATTATGGATGACTTTGTCATGTGTTGCATTGGTTTTGTCATTGATGTCAACACTTATCTTCTTGGAAGTCTACATTGTTGATTTGGCACTATGGTTAATTTAGTTTATTGTTGGACTGGCATATTGTGGTCCCAACATGGTTAGTGGCTTATGCACAGTCACTGATATATGCTTCACCGGAAGGTTTTATTGTTCACCGACAGTGATGATATCAAAGACATGAATTGGATGTTTTGATTTGGTGTTTTGCTTATTGGTCTAATTGGGTTGAGAGATTTGCCTTTACCGGCAGATAGGACTAGGTTATGGACTAGTACATAATAGCTATTCCAGATCAGCACAACACATTATGGAGATGGTTTATTAATTGGATAATGTATTGAGTCGACATATTGTATTGCATCAAGTCTTATTTTGTAATTGATTTAATTGTAATATCTTTAGTGGGCCGACCTCATGTATAGGTCTTAGGTTTTGTATAAATAAATGTAAATATCTCATTTGTGAGATATGATGGTATGGATATGGTATGAGTGTGTCCGAATATTGAAGAGTGAAAATAAGCAGATCCTTGTGTGAATCACGTAGACATTATCTGAAGGTTGAAGGAAGGTTATGAAGGTGTTTAACACTCATGCTCAGAGCTTAAACCGATACTAAATCAAGCATTGCAGAGGCTATTTTGAGTAGTACATTGTCATTGGATTTACCCATCCAACTGTAGTCAGTGTGACTCCTATTTTGTGATTGAACAGTGAGCTCTAGGTGGTTGGCCTTTCTACATGTGCAGATCCCATTTGTATACACTTACTATGTGTAGTAGTATCATTTGATTGTGGGTAAGGTTTCCCACCATGGTTTTTCCCCTTACCGAGTTTCCACGTCAAAATATTTGTGTCATGTGTTGTGGATTTTGTTTCTCTTTCTGTTTCATGCATTAAGTTATATTGGTACTACTATAAGTGTTAATCTTTTTTACCGACACTTAAGTTTGGTTTACCGACATTAAGTTTAAGTTGGAATAATTTGCATTTGGGTTATAATTTATATACAACTAGTTGACAACTGATTCAACCCCCCTCTCAGTTGTCCTTTTGGTTCCTAACAATTGGTATCAGAGTCAAGTCCTCTTTTTGCAAAATCCTAACAGCTTGAGGAGATCCTATGGCAAAAAATATTTTCAGGAAGGACAACCCAAAACTTGATGGAACTAACTATGGTATATGAAAGATCAGAATGGAAACACATCTGAACTGCATTGGAAGAGATATATGGGATGTTACAAAGAATGGCTATGTTGGTCCTACTTCGAATCAACCTCATCCACCGACATTGGCTAAGGACTTGAGAATGATTGCAAAGCAAGAGAAGCACTTATGAGCGCATTATCAGACCGATCTACTACTAAAGCTATTTGGGATAAACTGGAAACATTGTATGAAGGAGATACCACTGTCAAGATTGCAAAATTGGAATGTTACCAGGCCAGGTATGAAAATTTAAAAATGGAAGAAGATGAAAGAATTTCTGCATTTATGGAAAGAGTTAATGAAATTGTTTAAGGAATACAATGTTGTGGAGGATCTTTAAGTGAAGATTAAATTGTGTCTAAAGTTTTAAGAGCGTTGCCACTAGCTTACAAAATGAAAGTGGCTGCTATTAATGAGTTGAGAACAATGCCTAATACATTAGTTTCTAGAGATACCTTGGTTGGAAAACTTTCAACATTTGAGCTTGAGGAATTTGGTCCTATTGCTACAATCAAGACTAAGTTAGCCTTCAAAGAATCATCATCATCATCATTTGACATAATTGATTGGAAAGCACTTTATGCAAAAGAACTTGAAGCACTATTTGCAAGGAAGATGCCTAAAGGTCCAGCAGGAAGTAAGTATGAAGGTAAAGCAACTTTCAAATATTTTAGCTGCAATAAACTTGGTCATATAGCATCTAGATGTCCTGATAGACATGCAAGATAAAGAGAGAAAGCAAAGAGATCATATAAACCTAATCTTGAATATCAAAGATATAGAGTTAAGAAAAATAGAGATAAGTCATGTTACTATGCAGATGAAGATCCAGCAGATAGTGGATGGGCATTTGTTGCAATAAAAGAAGATCAACCAGCACCTATTGTCAAATCGGTAGAGCAGACACTGGTAGCAAAAATTGAAAAAAAGGATGAATGGATAATAGATAGTGGATGCTCGCATTATATGGCTAGTGATAAAAGAAAATTCTTATCATTTCAGGAAATTCATGGAGGTCTAGTAAGGTTTGGAGATGATAAATCTTGTTCAATCAAAGGAAGAGGCATTATATTTGTGGATGGTAAGCATAATACTGACAATTTTTATTATGTAGAAGGTTTAAAGCATAATCTTTTGAGTGTTGGTCAGTTAGCTGAGAAAGGATTTCAGTTACAATTTGTAATACCCTAAAAATGGTCACCTAAACCATGGACCCCTAATCTCGACAACATCACCAAGGTCCTAACCAAAGGCAATTAAATCAACTTTGAGCACACAATTAATTAATTCTTCAATCATTAAATGTCACATGGCAAGTGAATTATTCTATATTAATTAAATATTTATTTAATTAATTAAATCATTCCAAGAAAATCATTTTGATCAATTATCCTATTTAATTTATTAAATATCCTAGCATAGTTAATTAATTAATAAATTTGCCATTAATCATAAAAATGAATTAATTTATTACAAAAGAGGAATTAGTATGCAAAGCAAGAGTTAAAGTGAAAATAAAATAAAAGAATTGAATTGAAAGAGAAATCAAACTTGAGCTATTATTTCTTCTTCTAAATTGAGAACTCAAAATCAGAAAAGCAATTAAATGAATTTAATCATTGTCTAAAATTATTACTCACAACTTTTTGAGAAAAGAAATTCAGTTGCATTGAAAAGAATTTTTTCTTGAACAAATCAAAGAAATTGTATGGAATTACCTATTTTAATCTCAAGTGCATGGAATTAATTGAATTATATCTCTAATGAAAACTCAAACTTATAATCTGAATGCATTTAAATCAAATTATAATTGGAATCTATCTCAAGATTAACTGAATCTAATTTCTCAATTATTTCAATTATCCAAAATTGTGCTTTTTCTTGAATAATCTCATTCGCTCATTGCTAATTGATCTTGACCATTGGTCTCTCTTGTGATTCTCTATAAATTCATCCTTCATCTCTCATTCAAAACACCCTGGAGATTTATTGTTATTATGCAGTTTTTGCTCTAGAGTCATTGAAGATATTGTGCTTGCTTTTTTTGAGTTTATTGAATCTTAGCTTTTATTTTTGCATATTTAGTTCAATTATGATTGCTTGAATTCATATAGATTACTATTCATCCATCTATCATAATCTTGCATCCATTTAGCTTAATATCATGCTCATATAGATTAAATCTTTTGTCTTGGTCTAGTCTAGTCACTGGTATTGCTTATACAAATCTGAGAGCAAGTCTATACTCACATCTTTTAGAAGGCAATTGGTCGATTTGTGATGATTTTATTATTCATTCTTATATCTATCTAACCATACATGTAATGGCTTAATTGAAGTGTTGTATCTTACAACTTACAGATACTTATTCCACTTTTCACACACACAATTCAAGAATGGAAAAAGCAAAATCATAACAAAAACTGGATTGGAGATTGCAACTGGTAATCAGACTAAAGGTAATATCTTTCATTTGAATACTAGTGATAAGACATGCTTGATTGCACACATTGATGAAAGTTGGTTATGGCATAAGAGACTCTGTCATGTAAATTTTGATTGCATTGTAAAGATTAGTTCAACTAAGGCAGTAAGGGATTTACCTAAGATTATGAAACCTCATAATCCGGTATGTAAGGAATGCCAAATTGGAAAGAAAGTTAGAACAACATTTAAGAGCATTACTGAGAAATCCAATAATATTCTTGATTTAATTGAGACTAATTTGTGTGGTCCGGCAAGAACAAGAAGTCTACAAGGAGATAGGTACTTTATGATAATAATTGATGATTATTCTAGAATGTGTTGGGTTACTTTTCTTAGGGAGAAATCATAAGCTTTTGAGAGATTCAAGATATATAAGGCAATGGTACAGAATGAAACTGACAAGAAAATCAAATGCTTAAGATCAGATCAAGGAGGATAATTTACATCTAGATAATTTAATGCATATTGTGAAGTGAATGAAATCAAAAGATAACTATCAGCACCCCGGACACCCAAGCAGAATGGAGTTGTGGAAAGGAAGAAGAGAATTGTTCTAGATGCAACAAGAACCATGTTGATGGAAGCAAATATACCTCATGTGTACTAGAGAGAAGTAGTGAATACAATAGTTTATACTTTCAATAGAGTTCATAACAAAGGTGAAACCAGTAAGACCCCATATGAACTATGGTTTGGTCATACTCCTACTCTTAAATACTTCAAAATATTTAGAAGTAAATGTTATATTAGAAGAGATGAGTATATTGGAAAATTTGATCCTAGAAGTGATGAAGGAATATTTCTTGGTTATTCATCTAGAAGCAAGCCATATAGATGTTTTAATAAAAGATTGCAAAAAATCATTGAAAGCACTAATGTGAAGATAGATGAACATTTTACAGGAGATTCAAGGTCTGTAGATTTTGGTCCGGCAGTTGAAATGATTATAGATCAACCAACATAGATTGCACCAGTACAAAATGGAGATCCAATCACACTGGCATCATCAGAGAACTCAACTGTGACTGAAGAAAAACAACATGTGAATGCAAATCAGAATAAACCTAGGTATGCAAGATTGAATCATTCAGAGAATCAAATAATTGGAAACAAGAATCAAGGTGTTGTGACTAGAGGAAGATTGGAAGATGAGGAGGTATGTTTAATTTCTCAAGTTGAACCAGCTTCTGTTATTGAAGCATGTAAAGATGAACATTGGATAAAAGAAATGGAAGATGAATTAGAACAAATTGAAAAGAATAATACTTGGAAATTGGTTCTCCGGACTAATGACAAAAATGTAATTGAAACTAAATGGATATTTAGGAATAAACTTAATGAAGATGGTTAAGTAATTAGCAACAAAGTAAGATTAGTTTGTAAAGGTTATTCTCAGAAAGAAGGAATTGATTATAATGAAACCTTTGCACTGATAGCCAGAATTGAGGCAGTTAGACTATTTCTTGCATTTGCAACTCATAAGAACTATAAAGTTTATCAGATGGTTGTGAAATGTGAATTTTTGAATGGAGATCTTGAGGAGGAAGTTTACATTGAACAACCTGATGGATTTTTATTGACAGATAATAAGGACATGGTTTGCAGGTTAAGGAAAGTTTTATATGGATTGAAGCAAGCTCTCAGACCTTGGTATGCTAGATTGGATAAATATCTTTTGAAGCTTGGTTACACAAAAGGTAATGCTGACAGTAATTTATATTACAAAATCACTAATGATGACATTTTGGTTATTGAAGTCTTTGTGGATGACATCATTTTTGGAGGTGAAGATGGATTATGTAAAGACTTTGCTAACAAGATGTAGGAAGAATTTGAAATGTCTATGATTGGAGAGATAAAAAATTTCTAGGTTTGCAGATTTTACAAACAGATAAAGGTATATTCATAGGTCAAACAAAATACTTAAAGGAACTTTTGAAGAAATTTGGTATGGAAAACTCTAAACCAATAAGTACTCCTATGACTACAACTGATAAATTGACATTGAAAGATGATTAAGCTCCTATTAACCCGACAAGGTACAAATCTATGATTGGAGGTTTATTGTATTTGACACAAATAAGACATGATATAATGAATGCAGTATGTATTGTTTCAAGTTTTCAAATCAATCTTAAAGAAAGTCACGAATCAACAGTAAAAAGGATTTTCATGTACCTACAAGGTACAACAAATCTTGGTTTATGGTATCCTAAGAATGAAAATTTTGAGTTATGTGCTTATACAGATTCGAATTGGGTAGGAGATGTAGATGATAGAAAGAGTACCACTGACGGTTCATTCTTTCTTGGCAGAAGATTGATTTCATGGATAAGCAAGAAGTAGTCTTGTACATCATTATCAATAGCAAAAGTAGAATATGTTGCAGTAGCAGCTAATTGTACTCGGGTATTATGGATTAATAAAATGTTGAAGGATATAAAGGTAAAATACAAAGAACCTATAATTATTTATTGTGATAATTCAACAACAATTGATATATCAAAAAATCCAGTATTTCACTCTAAGACAAAGCATGTTTCTATTAAGTATAATTTTCTAAAAGATAATGTTGAAGTAAATGAAGTAAGATTGGTTTATGTGAATACTAAAGAGAAAATTGTAGATATCTTTACAAAGCCTTTGCCTAAGGAAACTTTTGAATATCTCAGAGAGTAGCTTGGGGTGATTTCCCCACCGACAGAGACTTAGATGATGAAGATTGACATCAAACTGGTAGGGACTAATAGAAAAATATTTTTTAAGCTTTGATGAAGGAGAGCTACTTCTCAGGGAGAGTAGTTAGTTGAATGTTATGTTTTGAATTCTTATCTGCTTTTCCATTTGATGTCAAAGCAGGAGAGATATCTATGGAAAAACATTATACCTTGAGAGAGAGATATACTCTTTGGAGAGACGTATTTTGGTTTCTATTTTTGTTACAGAACTTTGTATTCATCTATCTTTGGGAGATTGTTGGTTATTTGGTTTTTGGCATTCTATTTTTGGCACTTAGATGTTTTTCCATCTAGTGTTACCATCAATGCCAAAGGGGGAGATTGTTGGTATTATGGATGACTTCATCATTTGTTGCATTGGTTTTGTTATTGATGTCAACACTTATCTTCTTGGAAGTCTACATTGTCCATTTGGCACTATAGTTATATTGGTTTATTGTTGAATGACATATTGTGGTCCCCTCATGGTTAGTGGCTTATGCATAGTCACCGGTATATGCTTCACCAACAGGTTATATTTTTCACTGGAAATGCTAATTTGAAGACATGGATTGGATGTTTGGATTTGGTGTTTTGCTTATTGGTCTAATCGGGTTGACAGATTTGCCTTTACTGACAGATAGGACTAGGTTATGGACTGGTACATGATATCTATTCCAGATCAGCATGACATGTTACAGAGATGGTTTATTGATTGGATAATGTATTGAGTCGACATATTGTATCGCATAAAGTCTTATTTTGTAATTAATTTAATTGTAATATATTTAGTGAGCTGACCTCATGTATAGGTCTTAGGTTTTGTATAAATAAATGTAAAGATCTCATTTGTGAGATATGATGGTATGGATATGGTATGAGTGTGTACAAATATTGAAGAGCGAAAATAAGAAGATCATTGTGCGAATCACGCAGACATTATCTGAAGGTTGAAGGAAGGTTATGAAGGTGTTTAACACTCATGTTCATAGCTTAAACTGGGACTGAATCGAACATTGCAGATGCTATTTTGAGCAGTATAATATCATTGGATTTAACCATCCAACTGTAGTCAGTGTGACTCCTATTTTGTGATTGAACAGTGAGCTCTAGGTGGTTGGCCTTTCGGCATGTGCAGACCCCATTTGTATACACTTACTATGTGCAGTAGTATCATCTGATTGTGGGTAAGGTTTGCCACCGTGGTTTTTCCCCTTACCGGGTTTTTACACGTCAAAATCTTTGTATCATGTGTTGTGGATGTTGTTTCTCTTTTTGTTTCATGCCTTAAGTTATACCAGTACTACTATAACTATTAATCTTTTTTACCGACACTTAAGTTTGGTTTACTGGCATTAAGTTTAAGTTGGAATAATTTGCATTTGGGTTATAATTTATATACAACTGGTTGATAACTGATTCAACCCCCCCTCTCAGTTGTCCTTCTGGTTTCTAACAATTGGTATCAGAGTCAAGTCCTCTTTTTGCAGAAGCCTAACAACTTGAGGAGATCCTATGGCAGCAAATATTTTTAGGAAGGATAGTCTGAAACTTGATGGAACTAACTATGGTATATGGAAGATCAGAATGGAAACACATCTGAACTGCATTGGAAGAGATATATGGGATGTTACAAATAATGGCTATGTTGGTCCTACTATGAATCAACCTCATCCACCAACATTGGCTAAGGACTTGGAGAATGATTGCAAAGCAAGAGAAGCACTTCTGAGTGCATTATCAGATCAACAAATCATAAGATTATTAGACCAATATACTACTAAAGCTATTTGGGC
Organism: Cryptomeria japonica; assembly: GCF_030272615.1. NCBI lineage: Eukaryota > Viridiplantae > Streptophyta > Pinopsida > Cupressales > Cupressaceae > Cryptomeria > Cryptomeria japonica. The sequence goes on from NC_081414.1 coordinate 469,711,705, forward strand.
TAAATTGGAAACATTGAATGAAGGAGATACCATTGTCAAGATTGCAAATCTGGAATGTTACCGGGTCAGGTATGAAAATTTTTAAATGGAAGAAGATGAAATAATTTCTACATTTATGGAAAGAGTTAATGAAATTGTTTTAGGAATACAATGTTGTGGAGGATCTTTAAGTGAAGATAAAATTGTGTCTAAAGTTTTAAGAACATTGCCACCGGCTTACAAAATGAAAGTGACTACTATTAATGAGTTGAGAACAATGCCTAATACATCAGTTTCTATAGATAACTTGGTTGGAAAACTTTCAACATTTGAGCTTGAGGAATTTGATCTTGTTGCTACAATCAAGACTAAGTTAGCCTTCAAAGCACCATCATTAGCACCATCATCATCATCATCTGACATAACTGATTGGAAAGCACTTTATGCAAAAGAACTTGAAGAAGTTGAAGAACTTGAAGCACTATTCGCAAGTAAGATGCCTAAAGGTCCAGCAGGAAGTAAGTATGAAGGTAAAGCATGTTTCAAATGTTTTAACTACAATAAAATTGGTCATATAGCATCTAGATGTCCTGATAGACATGCAAGATTAAGAGAAAAAGAAAAGAGATCATATAAACCTAACCCTGAATATCAAAGATATAGATTTAAGAAAAATAGAGATAAGTCATGTTGATGGCATTACAATAGAAAGGAGATTGTTGGCATTTTAATAAGGATATTGAGAAGGTTGTTGGAGATTATTGATATAACTGAAGAAGGATGATTACTATCTTAATATTATTATTTTGTCATTGATGTCAAGAAATTGATTTTCTGATTCAGTATGATGTTGCCATATCTTGAGAAGTATGTTTTGATGAGTATTAAAAGGTCGGTAAGTTACACAGAAAGAATGTGATAATGAAGGGGAGAAATAAGTTCTTCAATGGGCAACTATTACCGAGTTAGACATTGATGAGATCATGTTGTTTTGATTGTTTTGATATCCTACATATGTTGTTGATTATAAGTTTAATACTGTACTATGTCACCGAGCAAAGAATCTAGTCGATAAACCCTAAGGTACCTAGTTAGTAAACCCTAAGGTTATCGATATCAGTTAAAGAAGGCAGAATGTCTACTGACTGAAGTTTAGTATTAACTGAGTAACAATTGAGTTATAATAGCTTGCACTAGATGAATAAAAGCATTATTTAATGAAAGATGTTGATGAGCTGGAGATAAATAAATGATTGGTATGTCGCGCAAGAAGTTTATTGAGGAACGACGACATGGAAAATCAAGAGGAAGATCTACAACACAAATTGAACCACAATAACCTAGCACAAGTTCCAAGGAAGGAATGCAAGTTCCAAGGTGAGGTAAAACATTTTTCATCTCAAAGGATACATTGAACCTAGTCAAGTTTGAAGATCTGATGGCTAAGATTGATCATGGGAAATGTGATCAAGGAGATTAAGCGGTTAGAAATTGTTTATAAATAAGAAACTGTTGATGAACAATGTATGCGGGCAAATGTATGCACAATGATGCTACAGTAATGTTTACTGAGCAGAGAAGCTTGAAGATCTAATTGAAGAACAGATTGAGAAGCCCAACATGGGACAAGATAAGTCTTATGGCAAGATTGTTTTGAGCACATAGAATCTGCTTTAACATTTTAGATGTGAAGTTGCAGATATATTTTATTACTGTAAGTGATAGGAAATCTCTTAACTGAGTAGAGCTAACAATCTTATTTGTAAATCCTCTAGCAAGGTAACATTTTAAATGAGTGTTTGAAATCCTTTGACAAGGTCACTTCTAACAAAGTGCAAGACTCTAACAAGTCTAAGGGAAATCCCTTAACTGGGTCACATCTAGCAATGTGTTTGTAATCTTTAACAGGATTAGCTTTTAACTAAGCATACTCTAGAAGGGTATATTTCTTAGTGGGTCTGAAATCCCAGAGTGGTTTTTCCCTATTTGGGTTTCCATGTTAAATCTGGTGCTAAATGTGTTATGATGTTTTAAGTGTATCTGTTTATGAGTATTTAATGATTTATAGTCATAGTTGCATATCAGTAAAGGCTACCTAGGTTGAATCTGGTGAATACATTGTATTGTGAAGTTTTTATGATTCACCCCCCCCCTCTCATCTTAACTAACAATTGGTATCAGAGCTTTGGACTCCGGAAGAAAAGTTTAAGGGTACTTGAGGCAAGATCTGAATATGTATAAAAGGGATGCACCAACGCTGAACAAGTCAAGTTTCTCCACATGGCAGAAAAGGATGAAGCTACATTTATCAGGAATTGGAGAATATGCAACATATTATCTGGAGAATGATTACATAGCACCTAGCACCAACCTGATGACAATGGAAGAGATAAAGGAAAAGTGAGAACATATTCAAGCTATGATTGAAATAACATCAACATTGACCGACTCAGAGTTTAATGATCTAGAAGGTTGTAATGATGCAAAGGTGATGTGGTCTAAGCTCATATTTGTGTATGGTGGTGATGAACATGTTCAAAGAGAAAAAGTAGACAGTCTAAGAGGTCAACTTGAATCCATGAGAATGAATGAAGGTGAGAACATAACCCAATACAGTACAAGGTTAAAGGAAACTGTCAATCAAGTCAAAGGAGCAGGAGGAACTATTGAAGAAAAGGATGTAACAAGTAAGTTGCTTAGAACACTTCTACCTGCTTATGCCATTCAAGTCTCTGAAATCAATGAATTAAGGTTTGTGCCAAACATGTCAGTCTCTTTGGATGCTACTATCGATAAGCTACATGCATTTGAGTTAAGTAATTTTGATAATAATGGGTCCTCGATAAATAAAGTTGAATCTGCATTCAGTTCTTTTCATATTGGTGAATCTGATGATTACAATGATAGAATGTATAAGTATACTGAAGGAAATCACAGTGGAGCAAGTGAAAGATTTCACAAAAACATGGAAGAGGTACACAAACTATATGAAGAAATCAAAAAGAAAGAAGAGTTTGAAGCATTATTAGCTAGAAGGTTACCGAGAGGCAAAGGTAAGTATAAAGGAAAGTTAGCTTTAAAATGTTTTAACTGTGATAGAATAGAACATATGGCTTCTAACTGTCCTGACAAAGAATCTAGTGAAAAGTGTAATAACCCACCAAAATTTGATCCAACAAAAATTGAGTATATATTTTTTTTTTCATTATGTTTTATTCAATTGCATACTCTGGGCATCCATCCAATTAGGATTAGGCATTCATCCATTCGGGATGAGCTTCTAACCATACGGGTTAGGCAATTGTCCATACGGGACGTAAATTTCCATCTATCCAATACGGGATAGGCATCTACCCATACGGGGTAGGCATCTATCCAAACGGGATAGGAGATGCTCTGGCCAGAGACTTAGACTCATCGGGACCCTTCGGGTCCTGAGCCACTCACTAAGTACTACATTCTTCTAACAAGAATGCACCGAGGTCGCCGTCCTTAGGAGTAATAAAAAAAATAATACAAGCTTGAATTCTGCCTCAGAATTTGGCTTAAAGCCTCGGGAAGTCAAGCGAATCCATACGGGATTCCTTCCGAGTATGCATTGAATTAAGTTTGATTATCTTATCTTTCAATTAGGATTCTTACTCAACCAAGCCTAGACCCCACCCACGAACGCCTGAGTACGAGGGACAACTCCGTCCCAAGACTGCCTACATACCCGCTTCGGCACGGGATCAAGGCGTAAAGTATGTAGTTCTGTTTTCTAATCTATGGTTTGATGTAAACTGATTTGTGGGTACGCAACCCTTTCTAGGGTCAGTGTCCCAGACAGTTTCTCTGCGGTTGCTACCCACGATGGTAGCACTTAAGCGAAGGCTCAAGATGGCCTATTGCTTGTGGCCTAAACAAAATAACTAGATCCTAATACTTATCATGAGCGTCACCCAATTGCAAATCATCAATATCCCTTCGAGATGAATTAAATAAATAAAGAAAGTAAATTTCATGAGAGCTTTTAACTTGACCATCCCTAAGAGGGGTTTACTATGGTTTATCTCAATGGATGTGAAATTCATTTAAGAGTTATCTTATTAAATTATCGATCCAAGAGGGATTACCCGCCCCTTGGATTTTTAACTTCCAAATGTCCCTTATTACTCCCCGACGATTTATAGGGGTGATGCCACAGACGTCGTTAATGCAACTTTATTAGGCATTAAGTGCAGTAGTTCAACACAACGGCATTACCTGTAAGCGTGACCCAGAGGCACCATATATACCGAACATTGCTAGTATTGGGTTTCCAACTTCCTTTGTTTAGTTTTCTAATCTACGAATAACAAAATGAAAGCGTAATAAATTGAAGTAACTACTTGAAGTGTAATTTGCATAACAAATGAACTTGCATAATAGTAATTGCATGAAAGATATAATTATCCTATAAATAATTCGCATGCTATGAACCATTAACGAAAGCAATTAATCTATGATGTAAGAAGACTTAATGAGTCCAAAATAACGATTAAATCTAAGTATTTGTAATAAGGTAAGTTAATCTCTAAGGACCAATCAAGTGTCCCAACGATTCTTAATTTTAGAAGAATATAGTCTACAATTTTAAAGTTTATTAAGGATAGTTTAATTACGATCTTGCTACACATTAATCCCATTTTTTTTTATTGAAAGTCAATATCCTTAAATTTACACTAAGGAAAAAAAAATCATCATTTCCTAAATGTCATTATTATCAAACTTAAAAATTTAACTAAATAGTAATTAACTTAGATTATTATTATTTTTTTTAAAAAACAAATTAAAACTTCAAATTTCGAAATAGTAAAAAAAACAAATTTTAAACTAAATGGCAAAGGCTTTGTTTATATATTTGATGGTATGTAGGGTTGCGGGGTGGGGACCATAGGTCCCATCACCCCTGCGGCCCTGCATGCACAGGTCCGCAGAGGTGAGGGGACCCGCGGGCCCCTCCGTACTTTGTGATGGTTCAACGTAACCGTCCATGCACATTTGCCGACGTCCAATGAAAACGCCATGCATTACGGGAGTTTTTGGGAGGTTTTTCTAACGTTCGATAAGATTTCTCACTTTTTGGTTATTCATTTATATATATATATATATATATATATATGTTATAATATTATCATTATCATTTTTCTTATACAGGAGTATTATAAATTTTTTTCTTTTAAAATTATTGAAGATTACTCAGAGCAGGGTAATAATAGGTAATTAACAATGTTTGTAGATTAATTTCAGGGACAAAATGAAGCAGTAACCAGAGGGATTTTTTCCATTTCCTTTGTTTTCCACACAGGGAAATTCATTCACAGAGAAAGGAATAGTTTATTTCTTTTGTTTTTCACACAGGGAAGTTCTTTCATAGAGAAAGGAATAGTTTATATCTTCTTCTTTCATTTCTTTTGTTTCCTACACAGGGAAAATTCATTCACAGAGAAAGGAATAGTTTATATCTTTTTCTTTCATTTCTTTTGTTTCCTACACAGGGAAATTCATTCACAGATAAAGAAGTAAATTTGTTTGTACACATAGGGAGATCTGTTCATAGAGAAGGGAGATGATTTATTTATACACACAGGGAGATCTGGTCACAGAGAAAAGAGAAAATTGTTTGTACACACAGGGAGATCCAATTTTTATCAAAATAAACTGAAGACAATGAATCTAATTTCCATTTACTCTACTTCTTTCAATCTGAAACTAATTTCTTATCAGAATTAAAACAATGAATCTCATTCTCTACAAAATCTGAAACTAAGAATTTAAACAATGAATCTCATTCTACAAAATCTGAAACAAATTTCTTATCAAAAATTTAAACAATGAATCTCATTTTCTACAAAATCTGAAAACTAATTTCATATCAAGGATTTAAACAATGAATCTCATTCTCTACAAAATCTGAACTAATTTCTTATCAAAAATTTAAACAATGAATCTCATTCTCTACAAAATCTGAAACAAATTTCATATCAAGAATTTAAACAATGAATCTTATTTAAACAATGAATCTCATTCTCTACAAAATCTAAAACTAATTTCATATCAAGAATTTAAACAATAAATCTCATTTAAACAATGACTCTCATTTTCTACAAAATCTAAAACTAATTCTTTAACAGAACACAAATGAATTTCATTCTCATAAATAATTTAATCAAATCTAATCTACCACAAAAATAAGATGCATAAACTAAGTTGAAGGAACCTGGATGCTTGAAGATGGTGTAGAGTCTTCCTTGATCCTCCAAATTGAAGAGAAATCCTCCCAACAAAATCTTAGCTGCCAATGAAAATGGACTACAAAGGAGAATTTAACTTGCAGAATTTCTTATGGAAATAGCCAACACTTATTTTGAAACTTGTACCTCTTTTATAAAAGAATTTTCAATTTCCCACTACCTAATTATTAATTGAAAAAAAAGAGATTCTCTCCCAATTTGGCCTCCATGCAAATTGATTAGGCTTAGTGGGAGGAGTTACATGCAAGGAGGTGGAGAAGCCTCTAGAAGCTTCTTATTCCTCCTATAACATGTGCCTTAATTTGGGTGAGGGAAATTAAATAACAAATTAAAAATATATATGTACTTTCCATGTGTGTGTGGTTTATTATTTTTATTCCCTTACAATATTCATTCAATAATTTATCCAAGGAACATAATAGAGTTTTGTATTTAAATCAAAAAGGTGATAAAGGAGGGTTGTGACAAAAAGAGAGAATACCGAGATGACAAACAGAAAGACAACCTATACAGAGGACACCAAGACTTCAGAAGGAAAGATAGAAAGACATGCCTAGTAGCTAATGAGGAATCCAACAATGATATATCTGATGGGACTGATATCAAGGAAGTTGTTTATGTGTCTATCAAAGATGGATCAGATGAAGAAAGGTATGAAGAAAAAGCCCTAATATCTCACATAATTAAAAATGATTCTTGGATCATAGATAGTGGATGCTCACATCACATGACAAGTGATAAACACAAGTTTGTTAAATTAGAAGACTATGATGGAGGATATGTAAGATTTGGTAATGATGTACCATGTCCGGTGAAAGGTAAAGGATCTATAACACTTCTTGACAATGCTAAATGTGATGATGTATACTGGGTTGAAGGTTTGAAATACAATTTGTTGAGTGTAGCACAACTAAACAATACAGGATACCGAATAGAATTTCAGAAGGGAATTGTCAAAGTTCATGACAAGCATGGAAAGCTGGTTGGTACTGGGACACAAACAAAAGGTAATACATTTCATCTTGACTCAACTCGGAACAATTGTCTATATGCAAAAATAGAAGATACTTGGTTATGGCATAAAAGGTTTCGTCATGTAAATTATGATAACCTGATCAAAATAAGTAAGAAGCACCGAGTAAGAGGTCTACTGAGCCTGGAAAAACCTGAGAATGCAATATGTCGAGGATGCCAGATGGGTAAGGTGACAAGATCAAGCTTTACAAGTAAGTTGTACACTTCTAAAGGAATTTTAGATCTTGTACACACTAATCTTTATGGTCCCATGAAAGTTCAAAGTTAATATGGTGATAAATATTTCATATTATTTGTGGATGATTACTCAAGAATGATGTCAGTTATGTTTTTAAAACAAAAATCAGAAGCCTTTCAAATATTCAAATGGTATAAGGCTAGAGTTGAAAAAGAAACAGGAAGACAGTTGAAATGTCTAAGATCTGATAGAGGAGGAGAATTCCTTTCTGATGAATTTAATCTATTTTGCAATGATCATGGTATAAAGAGACAAGTGTCTGCACCAAGAACACCTCAGCAAAATGGGATAGCTGAAAGAAGAAATAGATCAATTGTAGATTGTGCCAAAACCCTGATGATAGAAAAGAGGGTACCTCAAACATTTTGGAGAGAAGCAATAAGCACTGCACTTTACACCCTGAACCGAGTACAACTAACGAAAGGAACTTTGAAGACACCATATGAAATCTGGTATGATAAGAAACCCAATGTAAGTTATTTTAAAATATTTGGAAGTAGATGTTATGTTCACAAAGATGATAGAAATGGAAAGTTTGATCAGAAAAGCAAGGAAGGAATATTTCTTGGTTATTCTTCTAGAAGTAAAGCATTTAAATGTCTAATTAAATCATCTAACAAAATAGTGGAAAGTGCAAATGTGAAAATTGATGAATTTGCAGAAAGAAATGATGAAGGAAATTCCAAAGAACCAGAAAATTATGAAGAGTTTGTTTATGTTCAACCAAGAAGCCCTACCGAGAAATTTGCTAAAGAAAATGAAGATAATATCCAGTTACCGAGTGATGAAGAAGAGCATACAGAGCCTACTGAGCCTATCTTAGCCAAATATGTTAGAAGAAATCATGCATCAAGTCAGATTATAGGAGATAAGGATGATCCAGTGATGACAAGGAGCAAACTGAGACAAAATACATGTCTGATATTTGAATTTGAACCGAGGATAGTAAAAGAGGCATTTAGTAATGAAGATTGGATAAATGCTATGATAGAAGAAATTGAACAAATCAAGAAGAATGAAACATGGACATTGGTCCCAAGACTGAAGGACAAAAATGTAATCGATACAAAGTGGATTTTCAGAAACAAGCTAAATGAAAAAGGAGAGGTCATTCAGAATAAAGCAAGACTAGTTTGCAAAGGATATGCTCAAGAAGAAGGAATTGATTATGGTGATACTTTTGCACCAGTGGCAAGACTTGAAGGAGTGAGAACATTGTTGGCATATGCTACTTTCAAAAATTTCAAGGTATATCAAATGGATGTTAAATCTGCATTTTTGAATGGTATACTAGAAGAAGAAGTTTATATTGAACAACCTGAAGGATTTGTTGAAGACAAGAATAAAGATTAGGTATGTAAATTGAACAAATCTTTATATGGTTGAAACAAGCACCTAGAGCATGGTATGAGAGACTACACTCTTACTTAATCAATATTGGTTTTATAAGGACAAGTGAAAACATCAACATGTATATGAAAAATGATGAAAACAATGGTATACTACTTTCAACCATATTTGTTGATGATATTATTTTTTGTGGTAATGACTCCTTATGCAAGAACTTTGGAAATGAAATGTGCAAAGAATTTGAGATGTCATTAATCGGTGAGATAAAGTATTTTATAGGTTTACAAATACTACAAATGAAAAATGAGATTTTCATTACTCAATCCAAGTATATAAAGGAAATCTTGAAGAAATTTGGAATGGAGGATTCTAAACCTGTAAGCACTCCTATGACTACCAATTGTAAACTATCAAAGAGTGATGAATCTGCATCTGTTGATGAGACACTTTACCAATCTATGATTGGAAAGCTACAATATGTGGTTCACAGTAGGCCAGATATAGCACATGCAGTAGGAATAGTTGCAAGATTTTCTATAGATCCCAAAGAAACTCATTTGACAACAATCAAGAGAATTTTTAGATACCTAAGAGGCACTGAAGATTATGGCTTAGTATATGAAAAAAGGAATGATTTTGATTTAAAAGTTTATACTGATGTTGATTGGGTAGGAAACATTGATGATAGGAAAAGCACAAGCGGTGGAGCTTTCTTTTTGGGAGATAGACTAGTAAGTTGGCTTAGCAAGAAACAAGGATGCATTTCATAGTCAACAGCTGAAGCTGAATATGTCACTGCAGCATTGAACTGTACCAATATAGCATGGATCAAACAATTGTTGGAAGGTATGAATGAGAAAGTTACCGAGCTAGTAACTATATTCTATGATAATACTAGTACCATTAACATTTCAAAGAATCCGGTAATGCACTCTAAGACAAAGCATATCTCTATAAAGTATCATTATCTCAGAGAATAAGTTCAAGAGAAGAAAGTTGTGCTAGAATATATCAGTTCAAAGGAACAAATAGCGGATATTTTCACAAAGCCATTGCCAAGGGACACTTTTGAGTATCTCAGAAGTTAGTTAGGGGTCCTACCCCTATCTAGTACTCACTGATAGAGTTCGGTGAAAGCATCAATTCTATGAATATAAAGGATAACTATTTATGAGTTGATGCTACTTTACACACTTTAGGAGGTTGCCTAAAGTTATACAAGGAAAAAGTGATTGAAGACAAAGATGCTCTGACCGTGAATGAACCTATAAGGAAATTACTTCACAAAGGAAGAAATCATGAATTAGTTTTTCTTTTTGGCATTGTTGTCAAAGGGGGAGAAGACTAATTTGTAAGGAACTAATAGAAGAAGCTGGGAGAAGACTAATGACAGGGGGAGAAGACTTCAGGAGAAGGATTAAACAGATCAAGGATAACAGGAGAAGTCTAAACAACAATCTGAATCTGAATCAGTTGTTATTGCCATTTAAAGTTGGTATTGCTATCAATGCCAAAGGGGGAGATTGTTGGCATTTCAATAAGGATATTGAGAAGGTTGTTGGAGATTATTGATATACCTAAAGAAGGATGATTACTATCTTAATAATATTATTTTGTCATTGATGTCAAGAAATTGATTTTCTGATTCAGTATGATGTTGCCATATCTTGAGAAGTATGTTTTGATGAGTATTAAGAGGTTGGTAAGTGACACAGAAAGAATGTGATAATGAAGGGGAGAAATAAGTTATTCAGTGGGCAACTATTACCGAGTTAGACAATGATGAGATCATGTTGTTTTGATTGTTTTGATATCCTACATATGTTGTTGATTATAAGTTTAATACTGTACTATGTCACCGAGCAAAGAATCTAGTCGGTAAACCCTAAGGTTATCGATATCGGTTAAAGAAGGCAGAATGTCTATCGAGTGAATTTCAGTATTAACCGAGTAACAACCAAGTTATAATAGATCGCATTGGATGGAATAAAAGCATTATTTAAGGAAGGATGCTGATGAGATGGAGATGAATAAATGATTGGTATGTCGTGCAAGAAGTTTTGTGAGGGTCGATGACATGGAAAATCAAGAGGAAGATCTATAGCACAGATTGAACAGCAATAACCTAGCACAAGTTCCAAGGAAGGAATGCAAGTTCCAAGGCAAGGTAAAACATTTTTCAGATCAAAGGATACATTAAACCTAGTCAAGTTTGAAGATCTGATGGCTAAGATTGATCATGGGAAATGTGATCAAGGAGATTAAGTGGTTAGAAATTATTTATAATTAAGAAACTGTTGATGAACAATGTATGCGGGCAAATGTATGCACAATGATGCTATAGTAATGTTTACCGAGCACAGAAGCTTGAAGATCTGATTGAAGAATAGATTGAGAAGCCCAACAAGGGACAAGATAAGTCTTATGGCAAGATTGTTTTGAGCACATAGAATCTGCTTTAGCATTTCAGATGTGAAGTTGTAGATATATTTTATTACTGTAAGTGATAGGAAATCTCTTAACCGAGTGGAGCTAACAATCTTATTTGTAAATCCTCTAGCAAGGTAACATTCTAAATGAGTGTTTGAAATCCTTTGACAAGGTCACTTCTAACAAAGTGCAAGACTCTAACAAGTCTGAGGAAAATCCCTTAACCGGGTCACATCTAGCAATGTGTTTGTAATCTTTAACAGGATTAGCTTTTAACCGAGCATACTCTAGAAGGGTATATTTCTTAGTGGGTCTGAAATCCCACAGTGGTTTTTCCCTATTTGGGTTTCCACGTTAAATTTGGTGTTAAATGTTTTATGATGTTTTAAGTGTATCTATTTATGAGTATTTAATGATTTACAGTCATAGTTGCATATCAGTAAAGGCTACTGAGGTTGAATCTGGTGAATATATTGTATTGTGAAGTTTTTATGATTCACCCCCCCCCTCTCATCTTAACTAACACATGTTACTATGCAAATGAAGGTGTTACAGATGACTCAGATGAAGATCCAATAGATAGTGGATGGGAATTTATTGCAATAAAACAAGATCAACCAACACCTATTGTCAAACTAGTAGAGAAAGCACTGGCAGCAAAAATTGAAGAAAAGGATGAATGGATAATAGATAGTGGATGCTCGCATTATATGACTGGTGATAAAAGCGAATTCTTATCATTTCACAAAATTCATGGAGGTCTAGTAAGGTTTGGAGATGATAAATCTTGTTCAATCAAAGGAAGAGGCACTATATCTTTGGATGGTAAGCATAATACTGACAATGTTTATTATGTAGAAGGTTTAAAGCATAATCTTTTGAGTGTTGGTCAGTTAGTTGAGAAAGGATTTCAGTTACAATTTGTAACACCCTAAAAATGGTCACCTAAACCATGGACCCCTAATCTCAACAACATCACCAAGGTCCTAACCAAAGGCAATTAAATCAACTTTGAGCACACAATTAATTAATTCTTCAATCATTAAATGTCACATGGCAAGTGAATTATTCTATATTAATTAAATATATTTAATTAATTAAATCATTCCAAGAAAATCATTTTGCTCAATTATCCTATTTAATTTATTATATATCCTAGCATATTTAATTAATAAATAAATTTACCATTAATCATAAAAAAGGAATTAATTTATTACAGAAGAGGAATCAATATGCAAATCAGGAGTTAAATTGAAAATAAAATTAAAAAAATTGAATTGAAAGAGAAATCAAACTTGAGATATTATTTCTTCTTCTAAATTGAGAACTTGAAATTAGAAAAGCAATTAAATGAATTTAATCATTCTCTAAAATCAAAGCTTTTTGAGAAAAGAAATTCAGTTGCATTGAAAAGACTTTTTTCTTGAATAAATCAAAGAAATTGCATGGAATTACCTATTTTCATCTCAAGTGCATGAAATTAATTAAATTATATCTCTAATGAAAACTCAAACTTATAATCTGAATGCATTTCAATCAAACTATAATTGGAATCTATCTCAAGGTTAACTGAATTTGATCTCTCAATTATTTCAATTATCCAAAATTGTGTTTTTTCTTGAATAATCTCAATCGCTCATTGCTAATTGATCTTGACCATTGGTCTCTTTTGTGATTATCTATAAATTAAGCCTTCATCTCTCTTAAAAAACCCTAGAGATTTATTGTTATTATGCAGTTTTTGCTCTGGAGTCATTGAAGATATTGTGCTTTCTTTTTTTGTGTTTATTGCATCTTAGCTTTTCTGTTTGCATATTTAGTTCAATTATGATTGCTTGAATTCATATAGCTTACTATTCATCCATCTAGCATAATCTTGCATCCATATAGCTTAATATCATGCTCATATAGATTAAATCCTTTGTCTTGGTGTATTCTAGTCACTGATATTGCTTATACAAATCCGAGAGCAAGTCTATACTCGCATCTTTTAGAAGGCAATTGGTCGATTTGTGATGGTTTTATTATTCATGCTTATATATGTCTAACCATACATGTAATGACTTAATTGAAGTTTTGTGTCTTACAACTTACAGATACTTATTCCACTTTTCAGACACACATTTCTGGAGCCCACCGTGGGGCATAAGACTACATCTTTTTGGCCTCGAAGACTAACTTTTTCTTATTTTTCAGTTTTTTTATTTATTTGGATTTTTCGTCTGTACAGTTACTGTGAAATATCGTACAAGATTTCCCATAGTGTCGAACAACAAACTGCAAGCATCGTAGGATCTCATGTGACTCGGTGAGAATAGTCGTACGGTATTCTGTGTTTTTTGGGTTAAAAGAAGATTTCATTCTTTAGGTTTTCTTATTCAATTTTTATCATACTAACATTGACCCTAGCTTTTTGTTCGTCTATCTGAGGAATTTTCACAGCCTAATCAGTTTTTGCAGAATCTTGTCGAAGAATATTCTTGTCAAACAAAGACAATATGACTACCAATTTGTTGTCTTTGCAGGTTGCCTGAGGATATTCGAGTAAACATCGTGTATTCTTTAAATTCATTTTTGGGCACCTAAATTGCTATCTGGTTAATGAACAAATCTATCTTTCATGTTTTAAGAAAATGTTGAGAGGTAGGAGAGTATGCTCTTGTCTGCATAGACAATAAAAAATCCAAACCCTTGAGGTTTTTTCTAAGTTTGAGATTTGTGTACCTTTAGCAAGCCTGCCCTCCCGAGGAGCCTATAAGGCCAAAGTCATTAAGGTCGGTGAGAGGGGAATGACTTAAGTGGGAACGACTAATGCCAAGTACTCCAACCCACTATAAAATAAACGTGATTTGATGAAAATCAAGTCAACAACAATGCTCGAGAATAGATCTCCTTTGTACCTTCGGGTATATCAAACCTTGGTTTTCAAGGCTGGGAGACCTCTTAATTGAGTTTATACCCCGACGCGTTGAATGGATCCCTTACTAGTTCCAATTAGGATTAGAAGCTACACAGTTCACCTCTGAAAGGGGGGATAATCTTTGTGCAAGAGAGATAGTAACTCTGCCAAGATACTTGTCATTTCGTGCCCCTATTAGCGTTTGGAGCCAGCTAATATGGCATTGAGAATCCATTGCGTGAGACTCAATGATAGTATTCTGATTAGCTATTGGGTGTTTACCTAAGTGTGCAAGCAAAGGTTTTCTTATCTCACCAATTTCCATAGGGTTAGCGTGTTGTGATTGAAGTTATTATACATATTGCATATTTACTGTGTTTTTATCGCTGAAACTGAAACTGAAATACCAAAAACTAGAGAAAATAATAAACAACTCAGTGGTCAAAACTCTATCTGTGTCAAAAACTAGTCTATCTTAGTCAAAACTTTGTCTGTGTCAAAAACTAGTCTATCTTAGTCAAAACTCTGTCTGTGTTAAAAACTAGTCTATCTTAGTCAAAAATCCGTCTGTGTCAAAAACTAGTCTATCTTAGTCAAAACTGTCCATGTCACAAACTAGTCTACATCAATTCTCAAAAACTTAGTCCATCTCAAAACTGGTCATCGTCAGTCTTTGAAAACCCTATCTATTAAAATTTTTCCTCTGTCTAGTAAACTATCGTACGAGTCTTCTAATTGATCATCCTGCTAAATAACTGTTGTCGTACGAAATTTCATCAGGTCTTATAGTTTATCGTCTAGGTCCTTAATTTGTGTTGCACAAAATTTCATCAAGTCTTTTAGTTTGTCATCTGGGTCCTTATTTTGTGTCATATGAAATTTCATCAGGTCTTATAGTTTGTCGTCTAGGTCCTTATTTTGAGTCGTACGAAATCTAATAAACTATCCTCCTGCATATGGAATTATCGTCTGAGCTCTGGTCCTGTGATGCAGAGCTTTAAAGGACCCAACTCAAACTTAACAATACAAGACTATTTGATGATCAAGTTGACACAAATGGTGTCATAATATTCAAGCAATAGAAACATGACCCTTTGAGACTTTACAAACTACCTCAATGCATTGACAAAGAAAAATCATTGCAAAACTACCACCTTGCTGCCATATTGATAGACCCTTACACAGTCACCCATAAATTTTGCAAATGAACAAATTTATTTGAGCACTCTAGTGAAATTATTTGTAACTTTATTATACAAAACATATTGAAAACTCAGCAATATCCAACAGTGGAAATGTGAGATATGGCCCTCGTACTAGGATTGTATTTTCTGCAACAGTCTGTCCCTAAAATTTCAGACCTTTACTCCCACAATGCACATGCCATCTTCTGCATGGCCTCTTGAAACCAAATGTTATGAAAATATAAAAGATAATACACCATCATACCCATTTGTGGGGTTAGATCAATCTAGAAATAAAATATAAAACATTTTCATGCTCACTATTAACCTTAGGGCGGGGATATGACTGTTTTCACAAGAAACTAGACATCTTCACCCAAACAAAACCAAATCACTTCAAACCAAACACAAAATAAACTTAGTTCATTATAGAAACATATCCAACCATGAAATAATGAAAACTAATTCATAAAAGCACTCAAAACAATAGAAAATCATACTGTTCTACGTGAAAACCTGGAATATACACATGAAAATTAGATTTTTATTGCTTCAAAACTCCAAACCCGAACAAAAAACCTTTTACAACAACCCAAAAATGATTCAATTACATCCATTTATAACCCTCAAGGCCTTATAGGCAGAAACCCAATCTAAAACAAACTTATAACTAACTTATGACAACTTTTTGCATTCTTGACAACTTTTTGACAACAAAAAGTTGCTCCAAAGTTGTCAAGTTTGACAACTATGTATGTCAACTTGCCAAACCTATATATGAACCTTCTAAAACATAAAAATGGTCATTATATAACCTTATAAACATATTTTATCCACCTAAACACACTTCTACCCCAAAAACCCAATTTTAGCCTTTTCTAGGCCTAATTGCTCAAAATGGCAATTTTACACTTTTTGACCATTACATTGCATTTCACTACATTTTATGGCTCAAATGGCCATGTTACATCATCTAAATACCTTACAATTCTTGTTTGTCTTCATTTTTCATCAACTCCTCCATAGGGCCTATCAGTGACCCTGCTCCACCTTGTCTTCCTGGGTGCTCCTGCACCATACTCCAGGGGATAAAAAGAGTGCAAGGTCCCCATGCATGGATACCTCCTCTTCCTAGTTTTCCAATTCATTGCAACTTGCATTTTGTTCCCTAAAAAAAATTGTACATGCTTTGGCAACTCATGGCACCTCCTCTCAAAAGAATGGTACTCAAGGTAAGCACCTCCAACATGATCATCCTTGTAAATACTCAACAAACCTGCATACAAAATATTAGGATAAACAAAAACATCTTCTTCATTGACTACAATATCATCTTGTTCAAGCAAGCCCATTGAAATCTCTTCATATTTAAAATTCCATTCTCCTTGGCATGTCACCATAACCTCACCCATCATCAAGGCTTCATCATGAGCCTTCTTTTTTGTTGCAACTAGCCTCTTCACAGGCCAAACTACCTTCTTGTGCACCCTCAAGTGCCAAATCTTTGTTGTACCCTCTAGTTTTTCCAATTTCAACTTCATTTGTGCTTCCCTAAGTTCATCTTCCTTTCTCTTTTTCTCTAGTTCCTCTTTAAACTCCTTCAATCTTGCTTCATTTTCTTCTAAAGCCCTTCTTAAACTTCTCAACTCATCTTGTTTCTTTTCTTCTTCTTCTCTCTTTGTTCTTTCTACTTCTTGTTTCCTCGAATCTTCTTCCTATCTTTTCTTCTTTCCACCAAACATTAGTTCATTCCACATCTTGTAAGAACCTACTATCTCTTTCTCAGATTTTGTTAACTCCATCTTCACCCCTATATCCCATACCTTTCACTTGCTCTGATACCAATTTGATGCAGAGCTTCGAAGGACCCAACTCAAACTTAACAATACAAGACTATTTGATGATCAAGTTGACACAAATGGTGTCATAATATTCAAGCAATAGAAACATGACCCTTTCAGACTTTACAAACTACCTCAATGCATTGACAAAGAAAAATCATTGCAAAACTACCACCTTGCTGCCATATTGATAGACCCTTACACAGTCACCCATAAATTTTACAAATGAACAAATTTATTTGAGAACTCTAGTGAAATTATTTGTAACTTTATTATACAAAACATATTGAAAACTCAGCAATATCCAACAGTGGAAATGTGAGATATGGCCCTCGTACTAGGATTGTATTTTCTGCAACAGTCTGTCCCTAAAATTTCAAACCTTTACTCCCACAATGCACATGCCATCTTCTGCATGGCCTCTTGAAACCAAATATTATGAAAATATAAAATATAATACACCATCATACCCATTTGTGGGGTTAGATCAATCTAGAAATAAAATATAAAACATTTTCATGCTCACTATTAACCTTAGGGCGGGGATATGACTGTTTTCACAAGAAACTAGACATCTTCACCCAAACAAAACCAAATCACTTCAAACCAAACACAAAATAAACTTATTTCATTATAGAAACATATCCAACCATGAAATAATGAAAACTAATTCATAAAAGCACTCAAAACAATAGAAAATCATACTGTTCTACGTGAAAACCTGGAATATACACATGAAAATTAGATTTTTATTGCGTCAAAACTCAAAACCCGAACAAAAAACCTTTTACAACAACCCCAAAATGATTCAATTACATCCATTTATAACCCTCAAGGCCTTATAGGCAGAAACCCAATCTAAAACAAACTTATAACTAACTTATGACAACTTTTTGCATTCTTGACAACTTTTTGACAACAAAAAGTTGCTCCAAAGTTGTCAAGTTTGACAACTATGTATGTCAACTTGCCAAACCTATATATGAACCTTCTAAAACATAAAAATGGTCATTATATAACCTTATAAACATATTTTATCCACCTAAACACACTTCTACCCCAAAAACCCAATTTTAGCCTTTTCTAGGCCTAATTGCTCAAAATGGCAATTTTACACTTTTTGACCATTACATTGCATTTCACTACATTTTATGGCTCAAATGGCCATGTTACATCATTTAAAGACCTTAAAAGTCTTGTTTGTCTTCATTTTTCATCAACTCCTCCATAGGGCCTATCAGTGACCCTGCTCCACCTTGTCTTCCTGGGTGCTCCTGCACCATACTCCAAGGGATAAAAAGAATGCAAGGTCCCCTTGCATGGATACCTCCTCTTCATAGTTTTCCAATTCATTGGAACTTGCATTGTGTTCCCTAAAAAAAATTGTACATGCTTTGGCAACTCATGGCACCTCCTCTCAAAAGAATGGTACTCAAGGTAAGCACCTCCAACATGATCATCCTTGTAAATACTCAACAAACCTGCATACAAAATATTAGGATAAACGAAAACATCTTCTTCATTGACTACAATATCATCTTGTTCAAGCAAGCCCATTGAAATCTCTTCATATTTAAAATTCCATTCTCCTTGGCATGTCACCATAACCTCACCCATCATCAAGGCTTCATCATGAGCCTTCTTTTTTGTTGCGACTA
This sequence comes from Cryptomeria japonica, assembly GCF_030272615.1. Taxonomy (NCBI): domain Eukaryota; kingdom Viridiplantae; phylum Streptophyta; class Pinopsida; order Cupressales; family Cupressaceae; genus Cryptomeria; species Cryptomeria japonica. The sequence goes on from NC_081414.1 coordinate 469,730,594, forward strand.
GCCTCTTCATACGCCAAACTACCTTCTTGTGCACCCTCAAGTGCCAAATCTTTGTTGTACCCTCTAGTTTTTCCAATTTCAACTTCATTTGTGCTTCCCTAAGTTCATCTTCCTTTCTCTTTTTCTCTAGTTCCTCTTTAAACTCCTTCAATCTTGCTTCATTTTCTTCTAAAGCCTTCTTAAACTTCTCAACTCATCTTGTTTCTTTTCTTCTTCTTCTCTCTTTGTTCTTTCTACTTCTTGTTTCCTCAAATCTTCTTCCTCTCTTTTCTTCTTTCCACCAAACATTACTTCATTCCACATCTTGTAAGCACCTACTATCTCTTTCTCAGATTTTGTTAACTCCATCTTCACCCCTATATCCCATACCTTTCACTTGCTCTGATACCAATTTGATGTAGAGCTTCAAAGGACCCAACTCAAACTTAACAATACAAGACTATTTGATGATAAAGTTGACACAAATGGTGTCATAATATTCAAGCAATAGAAACATGACCCTTTGAGACTTTACAAACTACCTCAATGCATTGACAAAGAAAAATCATTGCAAAACTACCACCTTGCTGCCATATTGATAGACCCTTACACAGTCACCCATAAATTTTGCAAATGAACAAATTTATTTGAGCACTCTAGTGAAATTATTTGTAACTTTATTATACAAAACATATTGAAAACTCAGCAATATCCAACAGTGGAAATGTGAGATATGGCCCTCATACTAGGATTGTATTTTCTGCAACAGTCTGTCCCTAAAATTTCAAACCTTTACTCCCACAATGCACATGCCATCTTGTGCATGGCCTCTTGAAACAAAATATTATGAAAATATAAAATATAATACACCATCATACCCATTTGTGGGGTTAGATCAATCTAGAAATAAAATATAAAACATTTTCATGCTCACTATTAACCTTAGGGCAGGGATATGACTGTTTTCACAAGAAACTAGACATCTTCACCCAAACAAAACCAAACACAAAATAAACTTAGTTCATTATAGAAACATATCCAACCATGAAATAATGAAAACTAATTCATAAAAGCACTCAAAACAATAGAAAATCATACTGTTCTACGTGAAAACCTGGAATATACACATGAAAATTAGATTTTTATTGCTTCAAAACTCCAAACCCGACCAAAAAACCTTTTACAACAACCCCAAAATGATTCAATTACATCAATTTATAACCCTCAAGGCCTTATAGGTAGAAACCCAATCTAAAACAAACTTATAACTAACTTATGACAACTTTTTGCATTCTTGACAACTTTTTGACAACAAAAAGTTGCTCCAAAGTTGTCAAGTTTGACAACTATGTATGTCAACTTGCCAAACGTATATATGAACCTTCTAAAACATAAAAATGGTCATTATATAACCTTATAAACATATTTTATCCACCTAAACACACTTCTACCCCAAAAACCCAATTTTAGCCTTTTCTAGGCCTAATTGCTCAAAATGGCAATTTTACACTTTTTGACCATTACATTGCATTTCACTACATTTTATGGCTCAAATGGCCATGTTACATCATTTAAAGACCTTACAAGTCTTTTTTGTCTTCATTTTTCATCAACTCCTCCATAGGGCCTATCAGTGACCCTGCTCCACCTTGTCTTCCTGGGTGCTCCTGCACCATACTCCAGGGGATAAAAAGAATGCAAGGTCCCCTTGTATGGCTGCCTCCTCTTCCTAGTTTTAAAATTCATTACAAATTTCATTTTATTCCCTACAAAAAAATTTACATGCTTTGGCAACTCATGGTACCTCCTCTCAAAAAAATGGTACTCAAGGTAAGCACCTCCAACATGATCATCCTTGTAAACACTCAGCAAACCTGCATACAAACTATTAGGGTAAACAAAAACATCTTCTTCATTGATTACAATATCATCTTGTTCTAGAAAGCCCATTGAAATCTCTTCATATTTAAAATTCCATTCTCCTTGGCATGTCACCATAACCTCACCCATCATCAAGGCTTCATCATGAGCCTTCTTTTTTGTTGCAACTAGCCTCTTCAAAGGCCAAACTACCTTCTTGTGCACCCTCAAATGCCAAATCTGTGTTGTACCCTCTATTTTTTCTAATTTCAATTTCATTTGTGCTTCCCTAAGTTCATCTTCCTTTCTCTTTTTCTCTAGTTCCTCTTTAAGCTCCTTCAATCCCTCTTCATTTGCTTCTAAAGCCCTTCTTAAACTTCTCAACTCATCTTGTTTCTTTTCTTCTTCTTCTCTCTTCATTCTGTCTACTTCTTGTTTCCTCAAATCTTCTTCCTCTCTTTTCTTCTTTCCACCAAACATTAGTTCTTTTCACTTCTTTTAAGCACCTACTATATCTTTCTCCAATTTTGTTAACTCCATCTTCACCCCTATATCCCAGACCTTTCGCTTGCTCTTATACCAATTTGATGCGGAGCTTCAAAGGACCCAACTCAAACTTAACAATACAAGACTATTTGATTATCAAGTTGATACAAATGGTTTCATAATATTCAATCAATAGAAACACGACCCTTTGAGACTTTACAAACTGCCTAAATGCATTGACAAAAAAAAATCATTGCAAAACTACCACCTTGTTGCCATATTGATAGACCCTTGCACAGTCACCCATAACTTTTGCAACTAAACAAATTTATTTTATTGCTATGGTGAAATTATTTTTAACTTGATTATATAAAACATATCCAAAACTAAACAAAATCCAACAATGGAAATGTGAGATATGGCCCCCGTACTAGGACTGTATTTTCTACAATAGTCGAACCCTAAAATTTCAAACCTTTACTCCCACAATGCACATGCCATCTTGTGCATGGCCTCCTAAAACCAAATATTATGAAAATATACAATATAATACACCATCATGCCCATTTGTGGGGTTATATGAATCTGGAAATAAAATATAAAACATTTTCATGCTCACTATTAACCCTAGGGCAGGGATATGACTATTTTCACAAGAAAATATACATCTTCACCCAAACAAAAACAAATCACTTCAAAACAAAGCCAAAATAAACTTAGTTCATTATAGAAACATCTCCAACCATGAAGGAATGAAAAATAAATCATAAAAGCATTCAAAACAATGGAAGATCAGGTTGTTCTACGTGAAAACCTGGAAAATACACATGAAAATTAGATTTTTATTGCCTCAAAACTCCAAACCTGAACAAAACACCTTTTACAACAACCCAAAAAGTATTCAATTACATCCATTTATAACCCTCAAGGACTTCTAGGCTGAAATCCAACCTAAAACTAACTTATAACTAACTTATGACAACTCTTTGCATTCTTGAAAACTTTTTGACAACAAAAAGTTGCTCCAAAGTTGTCAAGTTTGACAACTATGTATGTCAAATTTCCAAACCTATATCTGAACCTTCTAAAACATAAAAATAGTCATTAGATGGCCTTATAAACATATTTTATCAACCTAAACACACTTCTACCCCAAAAACCCAATTTTAGCCTTTTCTAGGCCTAATTGCTCAAACTAGCAATTTTACACTTTTTGACCATTACATTGCATTTCACTACATTTTATGGCTCACATGGAATTGTTACACCATTTAAAGACCTTACAGGTCTTGTTTGTCTTCATTTTTCATCAAATCCTTCACAGGGCCTATCAGTGACCCTGCTCCACCTTGTCTTCCTGGGTGCTCCTGCACCATACTCTAGGGGATAAAAAGAATGCAAGGTCCCCTTGTATGACTACCTCCTTTTCCTAGTTTTCCAATTCATTGGAACTTGCATTGTATTCCCTGCAAAAAAAATGTACATGCTTTGGCAACTCATGGCACCTCCTCTCAAAAAAATGGTACTCAAGGTAAGCACCTCCAACATGATCATCCTTGTAAACACTCAACAAACCTGCATACAAAATATTAGGATAAACAAAAACATCTTCTTCATTGATTACAATATCATCTTGTTCTAGCAAGCCCATTGAAATATCTTCATATTTAAAATGTCATTCTCCTTGGCATGTCACCATAACCTCACCCATCATCAAAGCTTCATCATGAGCCTACTTTTTTGTTGCAACTAGCCTCTTCATACGCCAAACTACCTTCTTGTGCACCCTCAAGTTCCAACTCTTTTTTGTACCCTCTAGTTTTTCCAATTTCAACTTCATTTGTGCTTCCCTAAGTTCATATTCCTTTCTCTTTTTCTCTAGCTCCTCTTTAAGCTCCTTCAATCTTGCTTCATTTGCTTCTAATGCCCTTCTTAAACTTCTCAACTCATCCCGTTTCTTTTCTTCTTCTTCTCTCTTTGTTCTTTCTACTTCTTGTTTCCTCAAATCTTCTTCCTCTCTTTTCTTCTTTCCACCAAACATTAGTTCTTTCCACTTCTTGTAAGCACCTACTATCTCTTTCTCAGATTTTGTTAACTCCATCTTCACCCCTATATCCCACACCTTTCGTTTGCTCTAATACCAATTTGATGCAGAGCTTCAAAGGACCCAACTCAAACTTAACAATACAAGACTATTTGATTATCAAGTTGACACAAATGGTGTCATAATATTCAATCAATAGAAACACGACCCTTTAAGATTTTACAAACTACCTCAATGCATTGACAAAGAAAAATCATTGCAAAACTACCACCTTGCTGCCATATTGATAGACCCTTGCACAGTCACCCATAACTTTTGCAACTGAAGAAATTTATTTGATTGCTCTGGTGAAATTATTCTTAACTTGACTATACGAAACATATGCAAACCTCAGCAAAATCCAACGGTATATATGTGAGATATGGCCCCCGTATTAGGACTGTATTTTCTGCAACAGTCTGCCCCTAAAATTTCAGACCTTTATTCCCACAATGCACATGCCATCTTGTGCATGGCCTCCTGAAACCAAATATTATGAAAATATGCAATATAATACACCATCATACCCATTTTTGGGGTTAGATCAATCTAAAAATAAAATATAAAACATTTTCATGCTCACTATTAACCGTAGGGCAGGGATATGATTGTTTTCACAAGAAATTAGACATCTTCACCCAAACAAAACCAAATCACTTCAAACCAAACACAAAATAAACTTATTTAATTATAGAAACATATACAACCATGAAGGAATGAAAACTAATTCATAAAAGCACTCAAAACAATGGAAAATCAAACTGTTCTACATGAAAACCTGGAAAATACACATGAAAATTAGTTTTTTATTGCTTCAAAATTCCAAACCCGAACAAAACACCTTTTACAACAACCCCAAAATGATTCAGTTACATCCATTTATAACCCTCAAGGCCTTCTAGACTGAAATCCAACCTAAAACCAACCTATAACTAACTTATGACAACTTTTTGCATTCTTGACAACTTTTTGCATTCTTGACAACTTTTTGACAACAAAAAGTTGCTCCAAAGTTGTCAAGTTTGACAACTATGCATGTCAACTTGCCAAACCTATATCTGAACCTTCTAAAACATAAAAAATGGTCATTAGATGACCTTATAAACATATTTTATCCACCTAAACACACTTCTACCCCAAAAACCCAATTTTAGCCTTTTCTAGGCCTAATTGCTCAAAATGGCAATTTTACACTTTTTGACCATTACATTGCATTTCACTACATTTTATGGCTCACATGGCCATGTTACATAGTTTAAAGACCTTTTAGGTCTTTTTTGTCTTCATTTTTCATTAAATCCTCCACAGGGCCTATCAGTTACCCTACTCCACCTTATCTTCCTGGGTGCTCCTGCACCATCCTACGTCGTATGAAAAAACATTACATTCATCCATTTGTCATCTGAGGTATACCAATCTGTCATGCGAACATAGGCAGAAAATTGTACAAAATTTTATTTTTATCATCCTGAAGCTATTAAACTGTCATACGAATCTCTGATTTTGTCAGTCCAGAATAGTCAAACTTGCCTAAAACAATCTACAATGAGCATAAAACTGGTTATCATCATTCTGAGCATAAACAAATCTAAACAGGGCACTTCTGTCATTCTGTTGCACAATTGTGTTGATCATCCTTCAGCTAGTTCAATCAACCATTTATCAAACTTCAGTTACTTAGATCACGTCTTACCCAGGATAGATCGTTCCTGAAACTAGGCTGAGTCTTAGTCACTTCTCTTAAATCAAACTAGGTAACTTAGATTATGTCTTACATAGGATAGATCTTTCCTGAAACTAGACTAAATCTTAGTTGCTTCTCTAATTCGATACGTTAAACGAACAACTAGCTCCAAATTTGATCTTGACATCTGCATCACAAACAACTTTAGGTCACATCAGTCAATAAAAATGCCTATTCAAATGAGAAGTTCTCATAAGAAAGATGCCAAAGGCAAAGGACCATCCTTTTCATATCAGGATAATCCATTTTACGTAGAGGATCCTGTCACTAATAAACCTTTATCATCAGATATACCAGTTTATGATCAACCCTTGTCTCCCACCATATTTGAAACAAAACAAGAAAGACAAGTTGCTAAACACAATACTTATGACAATCTCAGTATCCAGGTTACTGACAGTGATTCCTCATCAGATGAATCTGGTCTCTGAATCTACCAAAACTGATATTCATAAATGTCAAAAGGATAAAGATTTATGAAAAATGATGAAGATTATCATGGCTAGAGAAAAAGAAGACTATTTTCTAGAACTAGCAAAGCAAGGCACTAAACTTCCTACTGGTTATAACGTTAAGGCCCTCATAACTAAAGAGGAAGAGATGCCCTTAGTAATGGTAAACAAACAATTACAAGCATTACAAACTGAGATCACAAAACTGAAAAACAAGGATAAATCATCAAAACAATATTCTTTGAACACGATATGCCCATTTCCATTTGATAAAAACCTTTACATGCCTTCATTTCCTTCACGAGTAGAGATCCCAAAATTTGACAAATATGATGGCAACTCAGATGCTCAAGACCATGTCAGAGAATTTTGTGCTTTATGTATGGAGTTCATGCACGAACAAACCTATTTGATGTGCCTTTTCCCAAGAAGTTTAGGAGGACAAGCTATGGAATGGTTTTCAAGCCTACCTATGGAAATAAAAACTTTTGAAGAATTAATCCAACTTTTTCTACAACAATACTCCTATAAAATTGGTCACCCAGTCACTATGATAGAGATTTGGAATACCAAACAGAAAACAGGAGAGCCCTTTCTCACTTTCCTCCAATGATGGAGAAAGATGTTCTCTAGATATTCATGGCCTATTCCAGATTCTGAGAAGATGGATATCTTCATCAACAACTTGATCCCTGGATTGAAATACAATATCCAAATGCATGTATACCCTTCATTCAACAAAATGGTAGATAGTGCCCTCAGAATGGAAGATGTTCTTATAAAGAAAGGAGATATCTCACTTTGGAAAGAAACACAACAAGGTTCTAGTTCCAAAGAAAAGAACAAATATTGGAAATATGGCAAAGACAACAACAGAAACATTGTTAATTATGGAGTGGTAGACACTATTAAAGAAAAATCAAAATCCATGATATTTAACTTGGCTAGTGGCACACAAGCACTCAAAGTAGCTGAAACAGTAGCAAAAAATCCTCTAAAGAAAGTAAAAGAGTGGTTTAAATCAAAACCCTGGCTTTCGAAACCTAAACGCGACTTCACTCCTCTGGAAAAATCATACGAATCCACTTTCAAAACTTTATTGTCAAATGATCTGATAACCTTACAAGACAATTCTAGGTCATATGATCCAGAAGTTAAACCAAAATGGTGGAGAGAGAACGAATACTGTGAATACCATTGAAACAAAGGTCACAACACAAACAACTACATGAAGCTCAAGTATGAGATTCAAGATCTCATTGACACTGGCAAAATTTTTGTTAGAAATCACACAACTAATGTTGATCACAAAACTTTTAAAGATCCCTTACCTGTTTATGAACAAGGTGATTCCTCAAAGTCAAAAGGAGGTGCCAAAGTTAATTACACCTATACCAACAATGACAATGTGATTAAAATGATTGAGTCTTCCCAACCTGAATATTGCAATGTGATCATAATCAAAGATAAACAAAATGAATCACAAAATGCAAATGATGTGACCTGCGCTCAAAAGAAAGTCACTCTCCAAGGAGCTAGTTCTTCAACTCCTGCTCAAACAACATCAAACCTATGAAGTTCTTCGAATAGACAAACAGATACAAACATGGCTAAATCCAAATAGTTGGCTTCATCATTCTCTCCTGGTTATAGCATTGTTGAACAATTGAAAAGAATGAATGCTCAAATCTCCATCTTTGAATTGCTCAAAATCTCTTCTGCTCATAAAGAGATCCTGGACAAAGCGTTGCTCACTACTAATGTCCCAAAATATTTAGATATCGATTGGTTTCAATCTATGGTAGATCACCTGACTTTGCCTCATTATCTTACTTTCTCTGAAGAAGATGACAACTCATTGAATCACCCACATAACAAGTCATTGCACATTGAAGCTATGATCCATAAACACCGAGTTAAACGTGTTTTGATAGATGGAGGTGTTAAGTTGAATATTTGTACCTATAATCTTCTTACATAGTTGGACTTTTCTAAAAATGTCATTGATCCTGCTAACAAAATAACAATCAAAGCTTATGATGAAGAAGAAAGAACCTCTAAAGGTCTAGTACTATTACCAATCAGGGTAGGACCTGTAGAAAGAGTTGTTATTTTCTAGATGCTTGATCTTCCTCTATCATACAACATCTTACTGGGCAAGTCATGGATTCATGAAATGAAGGTAGTTCCATCTACATATCATCAGTGCTTAAAATTTCCTTATAACAGAGTTGAAGTCAATATTCCTGTTGATACAAACTCCCTATGTAATGCATTGACAAAGAGTGTTGATACCTTTGTGCCTCATAACAGAGTAGCCTCTATAGCTGAAAGTTTAGAAACCTTGATGAAGGACTTAGGAAAGAAATTGAAAATTGCAAATACTGGCATGGATGGATATAAGATAGAACCAGTTCTTTCATTAATCTCTCTTCCTCCTTCACCAAGACAGTCAGGAAAACCATCAGAGGTTATGAAGCCATAGACTTCCACTCCAAATGTCATATATGACGGTCTCTTTGTACAATCCTCTACTTCCCTTGTAGATGAAATAGAAGAGGATGATGTTCTCAAATGGCTTTTCAAAGAAGATAGTGAAAACAAAGAAGTAAGACATTGTGAGATTTCTCCGACACAATATGGTCCAGGATATAAAATGATTCAATGCATTGGATATTCAGGTATTGGTCCTCTGGGCAAAAATCAAGAAGGCATTATTGAACCTATTTATCTACAAACTAAGTCTACAAATGACAAAGCTGGACTACGATACAATCCAGGAAAGACATCAAACCAGAAACATACTTCCCACCATAAGTCTAAGTGGAGGAAAAAGATACTACCTTCAACATCACAGGAAGTAAACACTCAACAGACTCAAGAAGAGTATGAAAAAGAAAAAGAAGAACTAGCAATCAAGAGAGAGGAAATAATTGATAATCAAGTTCCAATGGTATCAGCTACAACATTACAAGGAGTATAAATTCTAGAGGATATGAGAGAAGAGGTAGAAAAAATCAAAGAATTGTTCGCACCACTAAAAATTCCATTCACATACATTGGTAGACAACAAGTAGATGATTCAAAAACTGATTCGAACGAGTATGAATGGGGTCTAGATCATCTCTCGGATACATCTAGTATAGAAACTCTAGAAGATTCCAATGATATCACAGATGACACACAAGAGTTGATACGCTTAAAACTACAAACAAAGATAGAAGAAATCAGACAAAAAAGACAAGTAGACTATGAACAAAAGCTGAAAAGAGAAAGGACACAAGAAAAATCTTCACCTATTATGTCTCCCTCTAATAGGATAGAACAAATTAGGTATGGAACTACACAAGAAGAATTGGAAGCTACATAAATAGAACCAATCATTAGTCCAGAGGAAGCTGAATGGAGTAGAAGACAGAAATTCATAGAACCATCAAGGTTATGTCAACAAGTATGTTAAATACACATGATAAATGAACCAAATCATGAAGGAACTTGCAACATCAAAGATGTAGGTATTGACACTATACATACATTCACTCAATCACTTGAAGACAAGTCACACACTTCATCCTATGACTCTGATGACTCTGACAACAGTCCTATTGATGACAATACCTATTCAGCATCAAACTCTGACTCCTTTGTCACAAATGTCAGGAATTTGTTTACTTATCTTGTTACATTGAACCATGATATGTAGTCCAATTTGGCATAGAAAATGGTGCTACAAGTAGGTCTGTTGGATTTGGTCAACTAAATATTAATGTGCACTTCAATGATCATGTTGTGACTATTCCTGGTCTCAAGACATTTACGCAAGGTCATCTTCTAGAACTTGACTGGTCAGTCTGAAGTTATGATGATAATACCATGAACTCCCTCAAACTTGTTCAAACTTTATCCTTGGTACATCTTGAACTAATTGACTGTAGTCTCCAAAATGAACCTATGAATGTACCTATCTTTGCCAATGAGTACACGTTAGCCTACTACCTTAACGCAGTTGAACCAATGGACTCTTCCACCAGTGAACATAGTGAGCACATGAAAAATAGATATCAAGTATCTTAGTCACAAAAATCAAAAAAGAAAAAATAAAAGATCTGATGGTGAAAACGACATTGTGGTGGTGTTAGAATCAAAAATAGAAAAAATAAAGGAAAGGTCTTCTATATTGATTGAACCAACTCAGCCAGTAAATATTGGGAGTCAAAAGACACCACATATCATCCACTTAGCTCAATCATTATCAGTAGAAGAGTTAAAATATTTCAGCAATCTCTTTTTTAGAAAAAAAGATCAACTTTGCATGGACATACTCCGATATGCTAGGCCTAGATCCTGATCTTATCATGCACCATCTTTCTATTACACCAAGAGTTAAACTAGTCAAGCAAAAACTCCACAAGATGCACTCTCATGTGGCACTGCTAGTCAAGGATGAGCTAGAAAAATTGCTAAAAGCTAGATTTATCCAAGCAATAGACTATGCATAATGGATTTCAAACATAGTACCTATATCAAAGGCAGACAAATCCATTAGGGTTTACATAGACTTCAAAGATCTCAACAAAGCATGTCCAAAAGATGATTTTCCATTTCCTAACATTGATATGATAGTGGATATGACTGCTGGATATGAGATGTACTCACTAATGGATGGATTCTCTAGTTATAATCAGATCAAAATAGCTCCCGGGGATCAAGAAAAGACAACTTTCACCTTTGCATGGGGAACCTTTTGTTGGAACGTCATGCCATTTGGGCTAAAGAATGCAGGAGCAAATTACCAAAGCGAAGTAACTACTATCTTTCATGATATGATGCATAAAAACATGGAAGATCATGTTGATGACACCTTAGTAAAGACTATGAAGAGATCCACACATATTCAAGAGCTAGGTCTCATACTAGATAGAATGGAAAAATTCAAGCTCCAGCTAAATCCTAAAAAGTGTGCATTCAGAGTAACATATGGTAAATTACTTGGTTACATTATTTCAAAGAAAGCAATTGAGGTTGATCCTGAGAAGGTCCAAGCTATAATGGAAATGCCACCTCCAAAGATTATCAGTCAAATGAGAAGTTTACAAGGATGTCTCTAGTCAATCAGATGCTTTATTTCTTAGCTAGTAGATAAAGCTCAACCCTTCACAAAACTATTAAGGAAAGGAGTAACATACAAGTGGGATCAAGAATGTAAACAACACCTTCAGTAAATCAAAGAATACTTGTCTAATCCACCAATACTGATACTGCCAATTCAAGGTAAACCATTGATTCTATACATATCAGCTACTGATTCATCACTGGGGGCACTTCTGGCACAACAGGATGAAAATAAAAAAGAGAGAGCTATATATTATATCAGCAGAACATTGGTGTCTTATGAAATGAACTATACTATAATAGAAAAAACATGCTTAGAATTAGTCTTTGCATCACAAAAATTGAGACACTATATTTTAGCACATTCCATCAAGCTAGTAGCTAAGATTGATCCACTCATATATCTTCCCAACAAAGCAACACTTACAGGAAGATTGGCTAAATGGGTCATGGTTCTTACAGAGTTTGATATTGAATATATAGAACGCAAAGACATCAAAGGACAGGTAATTGCATATCAACTTGATGATGCTCCACTTGAAGACACTCAACCTCTACATATAGAATTTCCAGATGAATCAATCATGTACCTTACTCAACAATCATGGAAGATGTTATTTAATAGGTCTTTCACTCAACATGCTTCTAGTGCTGGAGTACTTTTTATTACTCCTCAAAAATATTCAATCCCGAAGGCTTACAAGATATTTTTCCCTTGCACAAACAACATTGCAGAGTATGAAGCTTTGGTAAATAGGATCAAGCTGGCTATCGAATGGAAGGTTTTGGAATTACATATCTATGGAGATTCTCAGCTAATCATCAATCAAATCAATGATATATATCATACTCAAGATGAGAAACTGATTCCTTATAAGAGAATGGTGGATGATCTCAAGAAATATTTTACTTTTGTTTCATTCCAGCAGATTCCCAAATCCGCAAACAGAGCAACAAATGCTATGGCCACCTTGTCATCCATACTAGAGTTACAAGAAGCTTTTTTTTGCTTTAAGTTCTTGGTGGAAGAGTTACATTACCCTACCTATGATTTTCCTAACTCCCAAATAGTCTATTCTATTATTGGACATGACTCATCTCACTACAACCACATTTACTCTTATCTACGAGACAAAATTGTCCAAGAAAATATTACCCATAATGAGAAAAGGAACCTAATCCAAAATGATTCATGGTACATCATCATCGCTAACAATCTATTTATGTGAGGTTTGGATAGTACTTTTCTTAGGTGTCTAGAAACTGAAGAGGCCCAACATGCATTATCAGAAGTCCATGAAGGTATTTGTGGATCTCATTCGAATGGTCTAACTTTAGCTCAGAAACTACTAAGGGCTAGCTACTACTGGCCAAACATGGAGAAAGATGCTATAAAGCTTTCTAAATCTTGTGAGAAGTGTCAGCTACATGGGAATCTCATACATGCTCCAACAAGAGATCGCATACCTTCATTACACATTAACCTTTTCAGCAATGGGCCTTTGATCTCATTGGTCAAATATATCCTGCATCATCTAGCAGACACAAGTTTATCATAACTACCACTAAGTACTTCACTAAGTGGGTAGAAGTGGTTCCACTCATCAAAGAAACCAGTAAATAGGTAGCTCTGTTCATCCTTAACTATATCATCTGCAGGTATGGGATACCTTCATCCATTGTGACTAACAATGGAGGACAATTCAAGAATAAAGATCTAGATGAGCTCTGTGAAAAATTCAAAATCAAACAGCATTGGTCATCCATATATTACCCTCAAGGAAATAGACAAGCTGAAGCATCTAACAAAAATTTGTTGACTATCTTACATAGAACAGTAAACAAATCTAGGAGAGATTGGCATCTGCAGCTCAATCCTACACTATGGGCTTATAGAACAAGTATTAGAACATCTACTGGGACTGCACCTTTTTCTTTGGTGTATGGATCTGAAGTAGTCTTACCTATTGAGGTGGAAATATCATCTTAAAGAATTTCTTTGCAAGGTCTTATTACTGATGAAAACTACAGAATATCTAGCTTGCAAGAACTTGAGTTGTTGGATGAACGTCAAAAAGTGGTGTTTGATCATCTGAGAGTGTATCAAAATAGAATGTCTAAAGGATAGAACAAGAAGGTTTGACAATGATAATTTCAGGTTGGTGACCTTATCCTGAGAGAAAATCCTAAAAATCAACAATTTCGAGACAACAAAGGGAAGTTTGAACCCAACTGGTTGGGTCCCTACATTGTTACTATAGTCTTTGGCTCTAGTGCCTATCAACTCTCAACATCAAAAGGAGAACAACTCCGTGAACTGATCAACACCATTCACTTGAAGAAGTTCTTCACTTACTACTCTCTACTCCAGCAACCTGTACAGCTAAAAAAGTCTTGAATTTTTTTTTTCCTAAAAATCATAAAAAGTCCTGAAAAAAAAAGAAAGAAAAAAAATCTTTGCCAAGAAGGTGAAAACCTGGCAAAGAGGCACCTCTTGTACTCAAGCACTCCACCTATCAACAAAACGTTGGCATTTCCCACTTTTCTGCATCTTTGATTTCACTTGTACATATCTTTTAGTTGCTTTTGTGACATCCTGGTTCTTTTAGAACCATCATGGCTTGAAATTGATCAATGTCCTATTCTTAGGGTAATCGACTGATAAATTTACGTGTCCTAAGCAATATCAACCAATCAGTTCTAAGAGATTTCCACAATCCATCATATAATTAAGAGAGTATTTTTGGATTCGATTGTGTCAAAGATTTTTACATCAACATTTCGTATCACACTCTATGATCCATCATCAGGATGAAGAGAGTCAATATTTTTTGACTCTCTTCATCCTGATGATGGATCGCGGAGTGTGATCCGAAATGTTGATGCAAAAATCTTTCACACAATCGAATCCTAAAATACTCTCTTAATAGTATCAACCAAGTTATCATTCTGTCAGTGATAACCGGTCGTCCAATCTAAGTCAGTCACCTATCTCCTAACTACTGAAGAGTTTTATCACTGAGTACACAAGCAAAACAACATTACTGAAAACAATCACTAAACAATTTGAGATATACATGAAATTTTCTTTGTGTGCTTTTTATTAAGTAAAAATAGGTTTTAGGGGACCCAAAACCCGATTACAATTCAAAAGATGAGCATTAAAGAGACGAAACAAAACAGCTGCAAAACACCAACACAAAAACCAGCAACTAAGAAAAAGACAGCAAGAAGCCAACAAAAAGTTGGCTCCAAACCCAGCATTACAAATTAATTGAAAGCTTTAATAGATTCCTCAGCATTTTGAACCAAGAGCATCATCACCTTGGCCGCTTCCCTCAGGTCTTTGTTTTCCTCTCTTAGCTGGCTATCTTTCATATTGATCTCCATCCCAGTAGTGTTCTACCTTGTTCTGCACTTGGGAGTCTCGTGGGTGGTGTTGGAAGTTGGAATATCATCAATGACAACCAGATTCTTTTCCTGATTTTTCCTTTCCATATGATCCACCAAAGCATTCATGTTCTATGATGAGACTTTGAGGACCTGGAGACTATGGTTCATGAAGTTTTTTAGAGCCTTCTCAGTACATGCAACCCGGGAGTTGATGTTGTCTTTATCCTCTTCAGCCTGTTCTTTCAAGGTTCTTATAATATCCTCCAGGTGTTTCAAATCCACTTTGATCAAATATTTTTCCAGCCAATCCTCCATCTCGATTTCCTCTTTAGCTTCACCGGTTTTCATCTCATCATTCTTTTTCCCAGAGTCCCTAATCAACTTATTAATCTTGTTTTCCAACTCCCTCTGTTTACTTTGCATGCTAGTAATGTTGTCGACAACGCATTTCTAGAAGTTGAAGGACTCTAGAGTACAGTTACAGGTGGTATTCAAGATGGTGTTCACAAAATCCCTACCTTGTTTAGTGCCCACAGAGTTAGGATTGTCATCCTCCTTAGAATTCAAAGCAACATTCTTGTTGTCCGAGCCCATAGGGTTAGAGTGAGGGTTTTCAAAGTTACCCCCTTCATCCTCTTCACCAATGTTCTCATCCTTTTCATACTCCATATCAATTTCAAAATCCTTACCCTTTTCCTCCTCCACATCACAGTGCACCTCCATATCCACATTATTTGTGTCAGGTCTCCTTTTTTTGTGGGTAGATGCATTAGGTTGTTCCTCATCTGAATCTAAATCTTTTCCACTCTCAGAGATATGTGCATTCATGATCAGAGGGTCATCTTTGGTCACCCTAGCCTTGTCCTTCAGATGTTCATAAATGAGAAATATAAGCCCTTGATGGGCTATAGGGTAAGAGTTAGGCTTTTTAGCATGGTCAGCAAGACTCTCATTCAGAGAGGATGCTAAATAAAAAGGCAGGGATATTTTGGCCCCATGATGGAAGTGGTTCAAAATAGCAAAGTGATAGTTATAGATTTTTGTAAATCTACCGTCAATAGTTAAATACTCCATTAAAACCCTTAAAACTTTTTGCTAAAAGGGATTTACCTACTGGGGAATGTAATAGGAAATGTTGTCTTTCTTCACAAGTTTGCCCTTCTCATCCTCTGATTTCAGGAAGATTTTGAACACTTCAGATGCATACTTCCAATCTCTGTAAAATTTGGTGCCCTTCGTCTGCAGGCCTGTGACCTCTGCGACCAGGTTCTCATCAATTTGCCATATCTCCCCTAATAGGGTTACTCTATTCTTACTCTAGCCTCTGAAAAAACCTTGAGAAATAGAATTTGTGCTTCTGTGAAGCTTTTCCATATAGTCAGTAAAGCCATATCTGTGAAGTCTTCTCCAGACTTTTCATTCACTCTTCTAATTTTTGCATCCTAGGGGCTCGTTCCTATTTAAATTACCACCCATTTTGAGCTCTAGGTAGAAGTACCAGTAGCTATACAGTCCATAGATGAAACCCCAAATTCTTGTAAATTTTGGAGTTACTGAACAGAGACTCTTTTGTTGTTTTGAGACTTATGTTTATGGCCGCACAAACCCAACAATTATGATTATAATCTTCCTTGTGCATATGATCATGGAAATGATGCCAAAAAGCACTCGTTAACTGGTAGTTAATCCACCCCCAAAATTTGTCTTTGGAATTTGTTCCCCAAAATATAATCATGATATTAACTTGACCCATTGATATGATCAAAATATAAATGAGTTTCTCCAATATATTTAACATCATTCTCTAAATTGACCCCTTCATTAGCTAAGAGATCTGCAACCATATTGCCTTCTCTTAGAGTATGAGTTATGCTAATACTAACATAGTTATTTAACAAATATTTAGCACTTTCAACTAAGTTAGTAATATTCCAAGAAACAAAGCTTGTACCTTTGAGGGCTTGGATGATGTTTAAGGAGTCCCCTTCGAGCCAGATTTTTTTGAATTTGAATCCCTGAGCAAGCTGGAGGATTTTTAGCATGGCCAGAGCTTCAGCCACATGATTGTTTTGGACCCCAAAAGGAGAAGAAAAAGCTGCAATGTAGACTCCTTGAGCATTTATGATAACTCCTCCACCACCAGACTTCCTAGGGTTGCCCTTAGCCACCCCATGAAAATTCACCTTTATCCAATCATGATCAGGAAAGCGCCAAACAATATTATCTCTCCTATTCTTATTGTCAGATCTGTAGACTTTATGTATTAGGTTCCATTCAGTGAGGATATCTTTTTCCATATCATTCATATCAGTAACAAACCATTACTTATTGTTCTTGTGAGGAATATTGATGTTCTCTTTTATGGCCCTGTAGATTTTTTCAAAAACCACCTGAGAGTTACACTTAGCTTCCCTAAATATTTTGTTATTTCTTTCTTTCCAAATGCCCTAGAAAATCATGGGGAGGGTCAAGGACCAAAGGTTCTTGATAAGCTGGCATTTAGTGGGGAAATTCCATTGCCAAATAATATCCTTGATACTCTTGTTCATAACCCAACTAACTTTCCATTTCTCCCACATTTTACACCAAATTTCTCAGGTAAAGGAGCAGTGAAAAAAGAGATGATCAACTGACTCTTCCTCTTTCTGGCATAGCTTGCATCTATTAGGGAATTTGAAACCTCTTCAGACCAAATTGTCAAGAGTAAGGATACTATTTTGAGAAGCAATCCAAAAGAAAATATTGACTTTAGGGATCAGAATGTTGTTCCAAACTTTACTCCAAATGGGATTACTGGTATGAGAAAAAGTGTTTTTGTAGGCTGAAGCAACCGTAAATTCACCTCTAGGATTACTTTTCCAGAGAAAAACATCATCATAGTCTTTGTTAAGGGAAAAGGATAGTAGCTCCTTCTGGAGTATGGAAAATCTTGAATGTATACATCAAGCCTCACCCATTTGTCCTCCTTCCAGTAGTCACACACCATAAGCCCAAACCTCCTTTTACATTCCTCAATAACTTGACTATTGTCTTGATCATAAAGAGATTCATTCTTCATCCAAGGGTCCTCCCAAAACCTTAGTTTTTCACCTTTTCCAAGGACCCATCCAACTCCAGCTTTGGCCACTTTTATGGATTTGATAGTACTATTCCAAATGAAGGATCCAGTAGGAATGTCTTCAGAGTCAAGGTTCCCTTCGATAGGCTGATTCTGAATATATTTATCAAACTATATTTGATTCCAATCTTTCTTGGTATCATAAGCTCTCCATAATTGTTTTGCTAGAAGAGATTTGTTAAAGGTTTTTAGAGCTTTAATCCCCAACCCTCCTTTGTTCTTTGGTCTACAAACTTTGTCCCTTGGTCTACAAACTTTGTCCCAAGCAACTATGGATATTCTGTTTTTTTCTTCAACTCCTGACCATAAAAATCTCTTCTGGATTCTTTCCAATGCTTTAGCAATTTTATCTCGGATACCAAATAAACTGAGGGCATAAACAGGGAGGTTATGGAGTGTAGCTTGAAGGAGCTGCAATTTCCCAGCCTGAGATAAAATAGAACCTTTCCACCTAGCTAGTTTTTTGTTGAATTTATCAATAATCATATTCCAAAAGGATTTTGGGGGAGTTAAACCCAAGGGAAGACCCAGATAGGTGGAAGGGAGCATGTCCACCTTGCAACCAATAATTTTAGCAATTTTCTGTTGTCTTGTGACTGAAGTATTCATGAAATATATAGCCGATTTGTCCCAATTGACTTGTTGACCATTAGCCAAAGCATAGGAATCAAGAGATGTTTTGAAGGCCTCAACCTTTCTAGCAGAAGAATATCCCATTAGGATAGTATCATCAACAAACTATTAATGAGAGCAAAAAACATTAGCAGAGGAAGGTTGAAGACCTTTGATGGTTTTACTCAATTTTAGATTGTGAATCAATCTGCTCATGCTCTCAGCCAAAATGGTGAAGAGAAGAGGAGATATGGGATCTCCTTGTCTGAGCCCCCTTGATGTTTTAAAGATTTTTGTAGGAGATCCACTAATCAGAATAGAGAACATAGGAGTGGTGATCAGCTCTTTGATAATTTTGGTTATCTTTTCATCAAATCCAAAAGCCTCCATGATTCTGAAAAGAACATGCCACTCCACTCTATCATAAGCCTTCGCCAGATCCAACTTTATCAAGAATCCTTATTTTTTAGCAGAATTGAGGGAATGAATGTTCTCATGCACAAGAATGATAGAGTCCAAAATCTACCTGCCAGGAACAAAACCTTTTTGCTCCTCAGAGATGATGAAGGGGAGAACGGTCAAAATTCTAGTGGTCAAAACTTTGGATATGATCCTATAGAAAGAGTTACATAGACTTATTGGCCTAAATTTTCCCATAGAATCCACCCCAACAACTTTAGGGATTAGGGCAATAAATGTGGAGTTGAGTTCCTTAAGGATTCTTCTAGCTCCAAAAAATTCTTTGACCGCATTAACCGTGTCTTCTCCCACAATATGCCAGAATTCCTGGAAGAAAAACATAGGGAAACCATCAGGACCCAAAGCTTTATCCCCTTGAAATGAAAAGACATCTTTTTTAATTTCTACAGCAGACGGGATAGCAGATAGGGCCTTATTCTGAATAGGATTAATGATCTTAGGAATGATATCAACCAAATTCTGTTGGTGGGTATGATCAATGTCCTTGTTACTAGTGAGGAGCTGATTGAAGAACCTAACAGCTTCATCCCTGATTTCCTCCTTATTAAGAAGAGTTTTGTCCTCTACAATAAGTCTTGAAATTCTATTCACTGCTTTATGTTTTAAAGATGTCATGTAGAAAAATTTAGTGTTTCTGTCCCCAGCCTCCAACGAGATCACCTTGGATCTCTGCCTCCAATAGATTTCTTCCCTAGAAATAATGTTGTGGAGTTTGAATAGAACATCATCTTCCATGGCTTTGGAATACTTTTTATAGCCATCTTTCTGTATTGAATTTTGGATCTAATCCAGCTCCTCCTTTAACTTTTTCTTTGAATCAAAAATATCACCAAAGACCTTCTTGTTCCATATCTTAATGTTGACTTTGATATTTTAAAGTTTTTTGGCAACTTTATACATGGCAGTTCCATTTACATCAATATTCCACCAGTTAGCAATAGATTTTTCAAGATTAGGGTGGGAAATCCACATCTTTTCGAACCGAAAAGGGAAGCTCTGATTATTCTTAAAATTATTAGCAACAAAAGAGATGGGATAATTGTCTGAACCAATTCTATTAATAACAAAAAAGGAGCATCTATGGGAAAGAATCCAATCATTAGTGACAAGGGATCTATCAAGTCTTACCTGAATGAGATCTTCACCATCCCTTTAGTTAGACCATGTGTAGGATGCCCCATTGAGATCCATATCAATGAGAGCATTGATATTAATAAAGTTCATCAAGTCAGATCTGATGTCTGGTTGAGCATGAATACCCCCAAATTTATCAATATCTTGCAGAGGAGTATTGAAATCTCCCATCACAACCTAGCTGTTCAAAGGGAAAGATTTTCTTTTTTGCTGAATTTTATCCCATAATTTTCTTCTAGCAGATTTGGAGTTAGGGGCATAGATATTAGTAATAACACATTCATTTCCATCAAAGATGCTTTTAGCTTTTAGAGATAAAATATTGCCATCTACATCAATCATTTCTCCAAAGATGGTCTTCTTGTTCCAGAAAATTGCTACCCCTCCAGATGCTCCATTCGAGCTACTGCCACAAACTCCTCCAATTTTAAAGAAGTTTAATTTCTCCACTTTCTCTTTACTCATTTTGGTTTCTTGTACCAGAATAATATCCAGATTTTGATCTCGAATGAGGTTACGTAATATATCCTATTTATTGAGACCATTTGGGCCTCTAATGTTCCAAGATATTACCTTCATTTGGAAGCCTGAGGGCAGGATTCCTTTATAGTTCGCTACCTTCCATCAGCTATGTTTTTCTTTCTCTCCTGGTCCCTATGCCATTTTACATCCCGGTGGGGATCTTGAAGCACCAAAATCAACCTTGGACCTAGTTTTGGTTTTCACCCCATTAAGGCCTCCTACCTTCTTAGTTTTTATTTTCTTTCCATTTCCTGCTATGTTTTCTTCTTGTTCTGCTCTAGGCTCATCTTGCATATTATTCCATAGTTCTCCTCTTTTATGGGATGATGTAGGCCTATCAACTCCAATATTTTGGAATAATGCATTTAAATTTACCTGAGGTGATCCAAACTTGTTGGTCCTTCCAAGTTTAATTTCATGTTCTTCAAATTCATTTAGGCACTATTCATCTTTTTTTGATATAGAATCTTGAAAGACCTCATGATGAGAGTCAGTGATATTCTCAATCTCACCATCTTCAAGTGTCTCTTCATTGATTTCATTCTCCTTCTCCTGTGTCTATAGAGCCTCAAAGGTATTGACTGTTTTGATCTCAAACTCCCTGATTTCATACTTTTTATTCTCCTTCATAGGGGGAATCTTAGGAAGGTGAATGCTATCTCCTTTTGATGGTTCTGATATATTGACAGAGCTTCCACGTTTTCCTTCTAACTTGTTACCTTCTTTGTTATTATTCTTTTCTTTCTAGAATTGTTTGTGGATATTTGTTATCACATGTTTTTTAGGGTTGTTGGGACAAGCCTTAGCCCAGTGACCAGCTTTTTGCAAGAAAAGCACACAAAGGGGAGTGATTCAAACTCTATTGACTGTTCCCATAATCCAAATTTTGAGCTTATATCAATAGTATTAGGAAGGTCCATATTTTGCGAAATGTTGACATAGATAAGCACATAAACCAATCTCTTGCAAGTTGTTGTTATTGGATCTGTCGTAACAAGCTCCCCAAAGGAGTTAGTGATTCCTAAGAAAACATCCTCCACCTAGTATTCCAATGGCAACCCTGGCAGCCTTACCCAAACCAGAGTAGTTTCAAAGAAAGAGACATTGAGTTCCATGTTAGGAGACCATTTTCTCACAGATAAAGAAGATTTACCAAACATCCAAGAGCCACCACTTAAATCAGCTTCCATATCTTCCCCACAAGAGAATGAGAATACAAAAAAGCCTCTAGGTAGGGCAGAGACACCAACCTGACCTTTCATTCTCCATTTTCTCTTAACAAAAGACCTAACATCCTCAATATTAGGTCGAGGTCCAACAAACTTCCCCACCAAAGAAAAAGCCATTAAAAAGATGCTATGATCGATAACTAAATTAGGAATCTCAATAGCAAGTTTACTCGTTTTATTATCTGATATATCTTTCACAAAGGGGAAAGATGATTTATCGGTTGGTTTTCCAGATGCTTTCCTTGCAAAAAGACTACTCCAGGGTTTGGAAACTTTCCCCTCCTTGATATTTTTTGAGTCAACTTTCACCACCTCGAGGCTCAATTCTTGGGAATCTTTCAACTTTTTGCGGTCAAGAGGAGCGTCCCATAGTCATGGGTCCCCATCCTATCTCCCATCCTCATCATCCATTGCTTGTCCTTGAGCTACAGTGGATTAAGAACTAGAGGATCCAACCTCCCTATTCCCTCCATTTCCAGATTTCAAATTTCCACATGCAAACTTTGTTCCCTCCATTGTTAATCACCCAACATTCAGAGCGACTTAGTGAAATCAGAATCTTTTCTGAGGTTTTTTACAAAGATCTTTTTTTGTGTGTTGTCTTTTATATTGGATTTTGATTATTATTCCCTCTGAGTAACTCAAGAAAGTCTATCTTTACTAAGAGGAGCAAGGATTGGGGGCATAATATTTTCTTTGTTTTTTTCTTGTAGGAATGATGCATGTGTACTCTGTCCAAGGATATGAACGAAAAAAGGGTCAATGCAGACAAGATAATTAATATTGCACATGAAAAGAAAGGAACTCTATTCTTCCTACTATGTATGTAAACGCTCAGTGATGAAAATTAAACATTTCAAATCCAGTGACTAGTTTTTAGTTTGCATTCACTCCGCATTTTGTGCATTCCAAGTGAATTTTGCATGATAACAATGATCTCTTTATCTTTTGAATGAGAGTATGAAGTATCATCATTTCTAAGCTAAGTGGTCTCTCTTTTTCATCATTTCTTTGATCGAGTACTTGTGTATTGAGATGTTAGATGCATCCATAAGCATCTTATATAGATCCATAAATTTCATTATACGTGCTTATTTGCATTAATATTATTGCATAGAAAAATAAAAATTTGCATTACTAGTTACTCATTTTCATCATTTATTTGCATATGAAAAGAAACAAAAACAAACATCGGTATTCATCTGCATTACATACATCCATACTGAATAAATATTTATACATATAGAAAAACATCTCATAATCAATCAACACGAGTACGATGAAATCAAACCAAGATCTCGTATATATCATCATAAAAATCTCAGAGTACAAATAAAAGTCTCAGGGTACAAATGATATCAACTATCATCTACAATCTCCCATCGGAGTAAGAATTGTATGGGCTACAAAAAATGGGGTATATAACAAAATCTAAGAGCTACAAAAATCTAGCTCTCTGCCTCTCCCTCATCGCCAGGTGGTGGAGGATTTGGAGCCTGCTGACCAGCATCCTGCATAGGTGCCTGAGCTCCCTCAGATCGAGCCATATACTGAGAATATGGGACAACCTGCTACACTATAGGAATTGCTATGCTATATGACGCAACATAATAAGCCGCCCGACTCATCTGGTGAAAAACCTCTTGCTGAAGAGCATCTCGCTCTGCCCTGATCTTCGCCAGTTGTCAGTCCCGCTTTGCAAGTTGTGTCTGAGCCACTGTCAACTATGACTGTAAACCTTCTAATCTCAATCTCATAGACCATGTTGCATCAACTTCCCCCTGCTCCCTCATAGGCTCTCCACCTCCATCTCCACCCTGCTCATCTCTCCACTATCACACCTATCTAGGAGCTTCTCGATCCTCCTCTCCTCTACCCTCTGTCGTCCTAGCACCACTAACCCCCACACAAACAACTCTAAGGGATCCGCCCTCTCCTCTCTGCCTTTTTCTCCCCCTAGCTAGTACCCTGATGCTTCTCGCACTAGGATTACCACCTACCCACCTAGGAGCCTCTGATATCTATCCTTGTGCCTATATCTATGCCTGTATCTATGCCTTTGCATGGTCCACATCCTTAGCCTCCTCTATGAGAGGCACATGCTTAGCTGGATCTCTAAATCTAGGAAAGGGATGACTCTGAAACCAATCTCTATACTAGGGCAATATCCCCGCATCTGCAATGTCATCTAGGTAGTCCCACTGAAGTCATTGTAACCCTTCTAGCGCCTGCATGCTCAATGTGTATGACAACCTAGGGGCCCATTCTCATCTCTCCTCATCTGCATAATGAGTGTAGGTAGTGAAATCCTATGAAATCCCCTGAGGCCTACCATATTTCCTCATGACCTGAGATACAACAAATCGCTCAATAACTATCACCAATCTACCAATAAGAGGACGGGTCATGAACATGTCATGCCTTACAACTCTCCAGTCATCCCAAAGCTCAAGACCCTTGTATGGTCTCCATACAACAGTGATAAGATCATCAAGATGTCATCACCAATACTCTGTCTTACCAATATGGGGCTAAGTAACGTATCCAGAATATCTATAAACTATGGGCTGGTGTGGATCTCTAGCATCATCCACAATAGGTCTGCAAACAGGGATATGCTCCCAGGCCCATATCTATAAAAATAGGACACATTCTACCATGCTCATCCCCTCCTTTTATACAACCTCATGCATCTTACATTACATGTGGGCTAATAGACAAGAACCCCACCCTAATCTCTCAGGATGATCCAAAAGTCTCTCTAGCATCCTAGCCCAACCACATAAGAAACCTTGTTGTCCTCTATTCAGCATAACAAAGCATCCAATGAATCCTACCAATACACATGCCAAGGGAAACTACTCACTATACCTAGCCATCATATCATCCCAACTGATAGCTCGCATAAGGATGTCCTCATCATGAAAAATGTGTCGCAAGGCTAATATACTAGGACGCTGAGCAAAATCGTAATCAACCTTATCCCCAAAAAATGGAATCCTCAATATCCTGTAAACATCCTCTGGAGTGATGGTCATCTCCCAACTAGTAAATGGAAGGTGTTATGCTCAGAATGAAATCTCTCAACCAGTGCAGTAAGCATCCTATGATTCACACGGATATCCGACATCTTTAAAAGGTGGGTAAACGCGCACAAGTCAATATGTGCTCTATCTATATTGGATAACTCATGAACTAGCCTCATTGTAGAAGGATAAACACACCAAAATAGTACATATATCAATCAAACCTGCAAGAATCAAACAATACAACATCATAAAATTATCCAAATTACGCTACAAAACAAATTAAACATCACGCAAATCCAAATACATCAATTGCAATATCAAATTTTCATGTTTGGACACTTCAAAATGCTCATTGTTTTCCATATAACATTTCATAGTCTATGTAGAAACTCATACGAGTTAGGAATTCTTACAACACGACAAAAGACTCCCATATGATAAACTACATGCACTCGCACAATAAAATGGTCTTTCAAGCAAACACTCGTACGATACATGGGGAGGTCCCAGACAATAAATCTAAAGGGAAAAAATGACAAAACACAAAAAGACAGTTTGTCGTACGAGACACAGTATCATCTCGCATGATAAAATGACACTGACCAGTTTTTAATGCCATAAAAAGCAAAAATTTCAACAAAAAATCAAATTTGATGAGATAAAAAGGCACAAGATTAGTCTCTTATCGTTGGCTCGTAGTTTCGCGGTCAATTATGACGTCTCTAGCACTCAAAATGGTGCTACTGGATTGGAATGACCATTTTTCTTCACAAAGGGATTTTCAAATTTCAAACTTGGAGAGGTTAAAATAAATTGAAAATGACACTTGGACTCCTTATATAGCCCAAAACCTAATTTTTCAACTTGCTCCGATGGACATGAAAATTGTACCCTTAGCTAATTTGCCCATCCTGATTCCATTTTCAAGATCGAAATCAAAATCCGAGATCATTCTTCTAGTAAATTTCACACAACTTAGACCACTTAGCGCTTTCATCAAATGCTCATTCTTTTCTTCAATTTGCGCTCAATTTCTCATCACATCGCTAAATCTTCAAATATTCCTCTGACTCAATCTTTGTGCTCAAATAATTATCATCACCAAGAATTTCCTATAATCATCATGTACCCTCGCTATCTTTCTATTTCACTCCCAAGGGGGCATACTCATGACCTCATGACCTCACATCTTCAAAGTTGAGAGAAATTTTCAAATCTTCATCAAAAGTTCAGCAAATTTTTTTTTTTAACTACAGAAAATCAAACAAATTCTTATTGCTAGGGGCATCTTAGCTTCATCACTTCATATCAAGTTGAGATTTCTTGTTCATCTGATTCAAATCAATCCCTAGGGGTATATCGGTTTCATCACTTTAAATCAAGCTGATATTTGCCTTCTTCTGAATCAGTCTCTTAACGTTAATCAATTTCATCACTTTTCATCAAGCTAATTATTCGTTTAAACACAATAAAAATTTAAAGAGTATCTTTGATCACATGCTCAATCTAAGTAGGTGTTCAGTTTCACCGCATCAAATCAAGCTGGATAGTTTATCTTTGCTCATCGTGTCTTGATCCATCAAGTTCAAGATCCATTTTTATCTTCGCTCACTGTGTCTAGTTCAATCAAGTTCTAGATCAGTAAGATCCACTTCTTGATCAATCAAGTTCAAGTTCGGTATCTTTGCTCTTCATTGGTCTTAGTTCAATCAAGTTCAGGATCGGTATCGCTTTAATCAACTATGTTCAATTTCATCACTTCAAAATAAGCTAAACACCTTGCTCTTCATCTAGCTCGTGATCAATCAAGTTCAGAACTGGTATCTCCTAGACATCAACTATTCTTTGAACCAACGTGTTGCTCCAACATTAATTCAAAGAGGGGCAAATGTAACACCCTAAAAATGGTCACCTAAACCATGGACCCCTAATCTCGACAACATCACCAAGGTCCTAACCAAAGGCAATTAAATCAACTTTGAGCACACAATTAATTAATTCTTCAATGATTAAATGTCACATGGCAAGTGAATTATTCTATATTAATTAAATATTTATTTAATTAATTAAATCATTCCAAGAAAATTATTTTGATCAATTATCCTATTTAATTTATTAAATATCCTAGCATATTTAATTAATTAATAAATTTTCCATTAATCATAAAAAAGGAATTGATTTATTACAAAAGAGGAATCAATATGCAAAGCAAGAGTTAAATTGAAAATAAAATAAAAGAATTGAATTGGAAGAGAAATCAAACCTGAGATATTATTTCTTCTTCTAAATTGAGAACTTGAAATGAGAAAAGCAATTAAAATAAATTTAATCATTCTCTAAAATTAGAACTCAAAGCTTTTTGAGAAAAGAAATTCAGTTACATTGAAAAGACTTTTTTCTTGAATAAATCAAAGAAATTGCATCGAATTACCTATTTTCATCTCAAGTGCATGGAATTAATTGAATTATATCTCTAATTTAAACTCAAACTTATAATCTGAATGCATTTCAATCAAACTATAATTGGAATATATCTCAAGGTTAACTGAATCTGATTTCTTAATTATTTCAATTATCCAAAATTGTGTTTTTTCTTGAATAATCTCAGCCACTCATTGCTAATTGATCTTGACCATTGGTCTCTCTTGTGATTCTCTATAAATTCAGCCTTCATCTCTCATTCAAAACACCCTGGAGATTTATAGTTATTATGCAGTTTTTGCTTTGGAGTCATTGAAGATATTGTGCTTTCTTTTTTGAGTTTATTGCATCTTAGCTTTTCTTCTTGCATATTTAGTTCAATTATGATTGCTTGAATTCATATAGCTTACTATTCATCCATCTAGCATAATCTTGCATCCATTTAGCTTAATATCATGCTCATATAGATTAAATCCTTCATCTTGGTGTAGTCTAGTCACTGGTATTACTTATACAAATCTAAGAGCAAGTCTATACTCGCATCTTTTAGAAGGCAATTGGTCAATTTGTGATGGCTTTATTATTAATGCTTATATATGTCTAACCATACATGTAATGACTTAATTGAAGTGTTGTGTCTTACAACTTACAGATACTTATTCCACTTTTCACACACACACAATTCAAGAATGGAAAATGCAAAATCATAAACAGAACTGGATTGGAGATAGCAATCAGTAATCAGAATAAAGGCAATATCTTTCATTTGAATACTAGTGATAAAACATGTTTGATTGCACACATTGATGAAAGTTGATTATGGCATAAGAGACTCTGTCATGTAAATTTTGATTGCATTGTAAAGATTAGTTAAACTAAGGTTGTAAGGGATTTACCTAAGATTGTGAAACCTCATAATCCGATATGTAAAGAATGTCAAATGGGAAAGCAAGTTAGAACTAAATTGAAGAGAATTATTGAGAAATCCAATAATATTCTTGATTTAATTCATACTGATTTGTGTGGTCTAGCAAGAACAAGAAGTTTACAAGGAGATAGATACTTTATACTAATAATTGATGATTATTCTAGAATGTGTAGGATTACTTTTCTCAGGGAGAAATCATAAACTTTTGAGATATTCAAGATATACAAGGAAATCATAGAGAATGAAACCGACAAGAAAATCAAATGCTTAAGATCAAATCAAGGAGGAGAATTTACATCTAGATAATTTAATGCATTATGTGAAGTGAATGGAATCAAAAGACAACTATCACCACCCCAGACACCCCAGTAGAATGGAGTTGTGGAAAGGAAGAACATAACTATTCTAGATGCAGCAAGAACCATGTTGATGGAAGCAAATCTACCTAACGTGTACAAGAGAGAAGTAGTGAATACAACGGTTTATACTTTCAACAGAGTTCACATCAAAGATGAAACCAGTAAGATCCCTTATGAACTATGGTTTGGTCATACTCCTACTCTTAAATACTTTAGAATATTTGGAAGAAAATGTTATATTAGAAGAGATGAGTATATTGGAAAATTTGATCCTATAAGTGATGAAGGAATATTCTTGGTTATTCATCTAGAAGAAAGGCATATAGATGTTTTAATAAAAGATTGCAAAAAATCATTGAAAGTACTAATGTGAAGATAGATGAACATTTTAGAGGAGATTCAAGGTCTGTAAATTCTGAACCAGCAGTTGAAATGATTATAAATCAACTAGCATAGATTGCACTGGTACAGAATGTAGATTCGATCACATCAGCATCATCAGCGAACTCAACTGTGACTAAAGAGCAACATCATGTGAATGTAAATCAGAATAAACCCAGGTATGTAAGATTGAATCATTCAGAGAATCAAATAATTGGAAACAAGAATCAAGGTGTTATGACTAGAGGAAGATTGGTAAATGAGGAGGTATGTTTAATTTTTCAAGCTGAACCAACATCTGTTATTGAAGCATGTAAAGATGAACATTGGATAAAAGCAATGGAAGATGAATTAGAACAAAATGAAAAGAATAATACTTGGACATTGGTTCCCCGACCTAATGACAAAAATGTAATTGGAACTAAATGGGTATTTAGGAATAAAATTAATGAAGATGGTGAAGTAATCAAGAACAAAGCAAGATTAGTTTGTAAAGGTTATTTTCAGAAAGAAGGAATTGATTATAATGAAACCTTTGCACCGGTAGCCAGAATTGAGGCAGTTAGACTATTTCTTGCATTTGTAGCTCATAAGAACTATAAAGTTTATCAAATGGATGTGAAATGTGCATTTTTGAATGGAGATCTTGAGGAGGAAGTTTACATTGAACAACGTGATGGATTTTTATTGACAGATGATAAGGATATGGTTTGCAGGTTAAGGAAAGCTTGATATGGATTGAAGCAAGCTCCCAGAGCTTGGTATGCTAGATTGGATAAATATCTTTTGAAGCTTGGTTACACAAAAGGTAATGTTGACAACAATTTATATTATAAAATCACTAATGATGACATTTTGGTTATTGAAGTCTTTGTGGATGACATAATTTTTGGAGATGAAGATGGATTATGTAAAGACTTTGCTAAAAATATGCGGGAAGAATTTGAAATGTTTATGATTGGAGAGATAAAAAAATTTCTAGGTTTGCAAATTTCACAAACAGATAAAGGTATATTCATATGTCAAACAAAATACTTAAAGGAAATTTTAAAGAAATTTGGTATGGAAAACTCTAATTCAGTAAGTACTCCTATGACTACAACTAATAAATTGACATCGAAGGATGATTTGACTGCTATTAAGCCGACAAGGTACAAATCTATGATTGAAGGTTTACTATATTTGACACAAACAAGACCTGATATAATGAATGCAGTATGTATTGTTTCAATATTTCAAAGCAATCCTAAAGAAAATCATGAATCAGCAGTAAAAAGGATTTTCCGGTACCTACAAGGCACAACAAATCTTGGTTTATGGTATCTTGAGAATGAAAATTTTGAGTTATGTGCTTATACATATTCAAATTGGGTAGGAGATGTAGATGACAGAAAGAGTACCACTGGCAGTGCATTCTTTCTTGGTAGAAGATTGATTTTATGGATAAGCAAGAAGCAAACTTGTACATCGTTATCAATAGCAAAAGCAAAATATGTTGCAGCAACAACTAATTGTACTTAGGTATTATGGATTAAGAAAATGTTGAAGGATATAAAGGTAAAATGCAAAAACCGGTAATTTTTTATTGTGATAATTCAACAACAATTTATATATCAAAGAATCCAGTATTTCACTCTAAGACAAGCATGTTTCTATTAAGTATAATTTTTGGAAAGAGAATGTTGAAGCAAATGAAGTAAGATTGGTTTATGTGAATACTAAAGAGAAAATTGCAGATATCTTTACAAAGCCTTTGCCTAAGGAAACTTTTGAATATCTTAGAGAGAAGCTTGGGGTAATTTCCCCACCGGCAGAGACTTAGATGATGAAGATTGGCATCAAACCGGTAGGGACTAATAGAAAAATCTTTTTCCGGCTTTGATGAAGGAGAGTTACTTCTAAGGAGGAGTAGTTAGCTGAATGTTATGGTTTGTATTCTTAACTACTTTTTCATTTGATGTCAAAGGGGGAGAGATATATATGGAAAAACATTAGACCTTGAGGGAGAGATATACTCTTTGGAGAGATGTATTTTGGTTTTTGTTTCTGTTACAAAACTTTGTATTGATCTATCTTTGGGAGATTGTTGGTTATTTGGTTTTTGGCATTCTATTTTTGGCACTTAGATGTTTTTCCATCTAGTGTTGTCATCAATGCCAAAGGGGGAGATTGTTGGTATTATGGATGACTTCGTCATGTCTTGCATTGGTTTTGTCATTGATGTCAACACTTATCTTCTTGGAAGTCTACATTATTGATTTGGTACTATGGTTATATTGGTTTATTGTTGAACCGGCATATTGTGGTCCCAACATGGTTAGTGGCTTATGCATAGTCACCAATATATGCTTCACTGGCGGGATATATTGTTTAGATTTGGTATTTTTCTTATTGGTCTAATCGGGTTGATAGATTTTCCTTTACCGATAGATAGGACTAGGTTATGGACCGGTACGTGATATCTATTCCAAATCAACATGACACATTATGGAGATGGTTTATTGATTGGATAATGTATTGTGTCGGCATATTGTATCGCATCAAGTCTTATTTTGTAATTTATTTAATTATAATATCTTTAGTGAGCTGACCTCATGTATAGGTCTTAGGTTTTGTATAAATAAATGTAAAGATCTCATTTGTGAGATATGATGGTATGGATATTGTATGAGTGTGTGTGAATATTGAAGAGCGAAAATAAGCAAATCCTTGTGTGAATCATGCAGATATTATCTGAAGGTTGAAGGAAGGTTATGAAGGTGTTTAGCACTCATGTTCAGAGCTTAAGCCAGTATTGAATCCAACATTGGAGATGCTATTTTGAGCAGTACATTGTCATTGGATTTAACCATCCAACTGTAGTCAGTGTTACTCCTATTTTGTGATTGAGCAGTGAGCTCTAGGCGGTTGGCCTTTCTGCATTTGTAGACCCCATTTATATACACTTACTATGTGCATTAGTATCATCTGATTGTGGGTAAGGTTTCCCACCATGTTTTTTCTCCTTACTAGGTTTCCACATCAAAAATTTTATGTCATGTGTTGTGGATGTTGTTTCGCTTTCTGTTTCATGCATTAAGTTATACTAGTACTGCTATAACTGTTAATTTGTTTTACTGGCACTTAAGTTTGGTTTACTGGTATTAATTTTAAGTTGGAATAATTTGCATTTAGGTTATAATTTATAGACAACTAGTTGAAAACTTATTCACCCCCCCTCTCTCAGTTGTCCTTCCAGTTCCTAACAACTTAACCGTTGGAGACATAAAATTGCCCTTTACAAAGAAAAGTTGCTCATGACAATATTTGTCAATAACGACAACTTTCAACATTTTGTTAAACCATGACCTTAAACACATTGAAATAGGTCCAAATAGACATGAAAGGACCTTTGGAACCAACTTTTACGTTATTACACCAATTTGAGCCATTTTGACCCATTTGCACAGTATTGTCCAACTAAGGACCTTCCTAGGACCAACTAGACAACTTGATTACATGAATAGTCAAATGACCTTATTACAATCCTTTGGTCTCATTAGATCTTATTGACACAAGAAACCATCTAGAATGAAAAATGTTTATATTTGACCCCATATAGGTCATTGGAATTAGGAGGTACACTTCATTCTCTTGGTGCTCCTGCACCAATGATCATCAAATGAGAACTATTGGCTATCATAATCACTATTCATAATGAGTTTTTGTTAGAGAGATCAAGTATTATATTAACAAAGTAATGAATTTACAAGGCTACTTTGATGCATTTTATTCCTACCTCTAGGAGATAGCAACTTTTTATGTGCACTCTTCTAATTATATGTTAATTCAGGCTTCTAATAGATTGAGTTTGTCTATCATGCACATAGATGACTCAAAACACTATCTTCTTCTCCAAACAATGAACTTGAAAAGCAGCGACTATAATTTGTGATTAAGGAGGCGAAGTTCAGGTCCTTCAAGTGTAAGACAAGGTGAATTCATCTTATTTCAAAGTGCAAACCTAATCCATTAAAGATGTGAATTCAAGAGGGAGTTGTAAGCCATCTAGTAAGGAAGGTGATTTTAGCTGCAAGTTTTCATTTACCCTTTCTTTTCAGGTTGATTTCATCAAATCAAGGTGAGTGCAATATTGTTTTTTATGAGAATTTAATGAAGATCTGATTGAAGGATACTCTTTTTAAAAAATAGATCTCCTTTTAGATCTGATTGAAGGATTGACAACTAGTTTCCATTGCATCCTTGTAAAGATTATCCTTTTTAGACAATGAATCTTCTTTAATTTCCATTTGGTTTCATTCAATTTTATGCAGTACAGATAAATTTCTCTTGATTTTTGTAAAATCTGTTAAAAACTTATTACTAGGGTAACCCGAGAATGAGTAAAATGTATTATATCTTGTTTCCATGTTGAATAAGTCTTCCAGTGGGTGGAAAACTCTTTGTACATATGTATCTTCATGTCCAAATCTCTGCAGGGCTCCATGTCAAGAAAGGTACGTGCAAAATGTGTGGAGAAATCATTGTTTTCTGAGTCTCAGACAGAATGAGACAACAAAGAGGTGGTTTGGAAGGGTTAAATGTAAAGAAAGGGTCTTGGAGGGATATTGAGGGTTTAGAAGGGAGTCATATGGTGCTACATATTTGTTTCAAGGTTTGAAAACCTTTGAATAAGCCAAAATGTTAGGGTTTTTCTAACTGTCCTTAATGACACCTATTTGTCACTATGAACAGTGCTACCACAACAGGGTACCTTATGTCTTTAGGGTGGATGAGAGGGTGAATCATGTTGTTTTGGTTATGAGAGAGAATCATTGATATTTCTTTGAGTACCCTAGGGTTGATGTGTGTCTTATTGGCATTAGGATTTGTGTCCAAAAGCCATTAGGAGTTCTAATTGGAGAAGAGCTTGAGGGAGTAAGATTTTATGAGTTGGTGTGATTCAAGGGTTGGAAGACCTCAAGATATATTTGGGCAAGGTGAGTATGCCTAAGGTTATGTATGTTGGTGTTTGTATGGGACTAAGAAGTAGGAGTGAGTCTTTGGGGTGTTGAAGCAACTTGAGGGGCTAGTAGCCTAGTGGGGGCTTGGGGTTTGTTCCCTATTGAATAGGTGAGTTGGGAGAAAGATCTCCCTAATTGATTGAGATTGGTGGATTATCTACATCATAATGCTCCAATGTTGATTTTACCTAATTCTTTGTTGCTAATTGAAGCTTACACAAATTCTACTGAGGATATCATGGGATCCATCTTGTTATAAGATGGTAAAATAGTATGCTACTATTCAAAGGTTTTCTTTTCAACAATGAGGGACTATCTAGATTATGATAGAACTTTATGCATTATTCTAGGAGATGAGAAAGCATATAAAAAATAATATGAGAAAGAATTAAATTATGGGGAATACAAATTGAAAAGAAAGTAGTACTATATAAGCAAGTAGAATTGAATGTGTCCAAGGCATGGTTTCTACTTTTGGAGGCACATAACTCCAATGTGGCAATTCATTTTGGTGGTGGAAAAATAGTGATTCATTTGCAAAGTTGCATGCACTTTCAAGGATGCAAGTAGTAGAAAAATCCATTAGAGGATGTGAGTTATGATGCACTTACAAAACCAAGATGCATAAAAAAAGTATATAGAACTAAAGAAAAAGACAACAAGTTGTTGAATGAATAGTTCAAAACATGAAGAAAAAAAGAACAAATGAATAGTTTAAACCATGAAGCAAAAAAGAAAGATAGAAGCAATAGTAATAATATATCACTTGGTACCAATTTGAATACTTGGTTCTTACTTAAAAGTCAATACTATGCTCTAGATGTCAAAGGAAATTTGGTCATGTGCATTGACTGCTAAAATTTGGAATGCAAAAGAGGGAATGTACCTGACAGGTCGCTACAATTTTAAGAACAAAGAGATTCTATGGAATCGAGAGGTTGTAATCATAGCCTATGTTGGCCATAATCCATGTTGCAACAATAACGAGATGTGAGGTAATAGTTATAAACTTTGGATGAACTCAAAGAGACATTTACAAATACAACCTACCCTTTATAATACCTAATTGAAAAATGGATGCAATGAAAGTCCTTGTATCAATAATGTATGGCAGATAGTAAAAACCTAGAACAATAATTTCCATATAAAAGTGGTTTAGACTTAAAATGAAAAGGAAAATTTAAAAATGCTAAAGAAATTGTTAGCCAATAAAAAAAATTACAAGGATGAGACATATTCATAACTTTTGCAATCCCGCCATGGATATAAACACTAGAAGCAACTCATAGTGTTAGTGTACATACAAGACAATATGGAAGTTCATTATACCCAGCGACTTGTGGTGTTGTTGTTCGTGTTGGCTCTGTTGGACCCTACAATTAAGATTCAATATACATAATTCAATAAGATTAACTGGTGCAGGGGCACCACTTCAACAAGAAAATCATGGATATGATGATGAATATTAGTATCCTTGATTCATTGTGAATGTCTTTCGTTTATGAACTTTTCATGTATTCAATAAGGACCCCACCATGTAAACCATTTTCACAAATTAGGCAACTTGATAAGCCAATTTGGACAATTTGGTGTATAAGGGGTACATTGATGTTTGATAGGATTTTATGGTGTGTAGGTGATGTTTGGTTGATCCAAGTTGTGTGGATCCCAAATTGGTGTGAATTGGCAACTTTGTCAAAAAGTGCAACTCTTCCACTTTTGGTTGTTGTACACCTCTCAATGGCTCAAACCTCTTCAAAATTTGGTTTGAAACCATTGTGGAAGGATATAAGCCTTGTGGACATGATTTCCAAGGTTAGAGTTACTATGGATTGAAATTTGAAGGCAATAAAACACTAAAAAATTGAGTTTTTCCCAGAAATTTTGAGTTTACAGAGGTTATATGTCCTTGTATGGATTGAACTTGAAAAAATCACTCATGGAGTATATGGAGGGTTGAATCACCTTTTTTTTGGTGGTGGTCTGAGGATTTGATCTTTTGTGAGTAGGGAGAACCCTTCAATTTACTGATTGTAACCCAAAAAGCAAGGGTTTGGCTAGGGTTTTGACCAAAAATGGCCATATCTTGCATTCCTTCAATCTATAAGTTTCTTCCTTTGGTGGAGTGCAAGATTGGTCAACTTATTCTAGTATTTTCATGTTTTTTTGTAGGGAAGGCTTGGTTGTGGGGAGAATGAGATAAATCTAGGTAGGCATCCCCATGTGACTACCTTAAACTAAATTAGGGCAGTCACCCTAAAATCTTGTAGCGGTGGATTCCAGGCATGCAACCCTATAATTAGAGATTATTTACCATCCCCCGCATTCTCATGAAGTTGGTTTTGTAGTTGGGAATCTAGAAATGGGTTCTACTTTGAAAATTAGGCCTAATCACCCTAATTAGGTCTCTAGGCTTCTAAGGGGTTCAGACCCTTAGAGCGTAGATCTTTCCAAACCATTTTGGGGATGAACGTAACTCCTAAAAGGGTATCTATAATGATAAACATTTTTTTAGGGTTTGTGCAAGATTTTAGAGTTAAGGGCAAAATACCCGCTAAATAGGGCTACTAGCCAGAGTGGTAGGTTTCCAAAGGAAGTATATGGTATTGAAGACAAAACCAAAAACTAATGTTTGGAACAGTTCTTAGGAGTCATGTATTGACCAACTCAAAATCACCCAAGAAAAAGAGTCATGGAGAGGTGTATTGAAGGTGTTGATACCTTTTACTCATCTTGAGTAGGTGCTAGTCTAGAGGATTGTGCATAGCTCAAACCTTAAGGTGTGGAGTCCTTCTTGGTAGGATCCTTACTGTCATTTGAAGGGTCAAAAAATAAGTCCTTTAGATTTGTCCTTAGGTGTGTGAAGGGCTCTACATCAAGTGGTATCAGATCTTAGGAGTGTACTTTGGACCAAAGAAGAAGACAAGATGTTAGAGGAAGAGGGATCCCAAGATATCCCATCAAGGATGACCAATGTTGAGTGGGTTGTCTTAGTGAAGAAGTAGATGGTATAAAGAAGAGAAGTTGGGGTGGAGAATCAGGCCTTGAGAAATGAAATGGACCAGTTGAAGGGCAAAGTGGAGAGGGGAGAGAAAGACTTTGGAGGAGTTGGAGAAGGGGATGAAGAGGAGATCCCTAGGAAGGAAGAACTAGAGGTTCCTGCAAACCAGAGACCCTTGATGAGTGTCCTCAAGTCTATGGAAAGAATAAAAATGGATGTGAAGTTGGAGCTACCAGTGTTTGTAGGCAAGATGGAGCCCGATACAGTGATGGAGTGGATATACTCCTTGGACAATTTCTTTGAGAGTGAAGACATACCAGAGAACCAAAGGGTGAAGATGGCCCAATCCAAAATGAAAGGGGTTGCACTGACTTGGTGGATTTTCATCCAAGATGAGAGGGTGAAAGAGGGAAAGAGAAAAATGGCTACTTGGAAGAAGATGATGGCTTTGGTGAAGGAAGCCTATGTTCCAATGGACTATAATGTCCAATTGCATAAGAGAAGATAGAAATTCAAGCAAAAGGAGATGGACGTGAGTTCCTACATAGAGGATTTCATGAAGTTGTGTGTGAAGACCAATGTAAGGGAGAGTGAAGATGAGAAGGTGGTGAGATATCTCAATGGACTGAGATTTGCCATCCAAGAAGATTTGAATCTCCACACCCCGGAGACAGTCCAAAAATTCTTTCAATTGGCACTCAAGGTGGAGGAGAAGATAAAGAGAAGGTGGGAACAAAATAGAAAAGGCAAAGGGAGATAGAAAAGGGGGGGAAGAGACCCTTTCAGAGGTAGAGGAACTGGTTTTGGATACCAAAGTGAGTCTAGCCAAGAAGGCACCAGAGGAGAGAGTAATTATAACCAAGGAGGAGGCTACAATCAAAGATGGAACTTTAAGGGCAAAAGACCATCCTCTAGAGGAAGATCCAAAAGCAGAGGACCTCCTAGATAATACAACTACAACCAAGAAGGGCACATTGCTAATAGGTGTTTGGAGAAGGCTAAAAGCTCCATGGGAGAAAGGAGGAGCAACTTGGTGCAAGAATCTGATTGCCAAAGTGTGGCAAGTGCAAACACCTATCAAAGTGTCAATGCTCCCGATAGCTATGGCTACCCTAAAAGAGGAGAGGATCTGATGATGAGGAGAGAAGTGACCACCATGAAGGTACCTGATAAGGAGCCCCCACAAAGAAAGTCTCTTTTAAAAACTACCTGCAGGGCAGGAGGAAAGGTATACAAAGTCTTGATAGACTCTGGGTCTACTGAAAATTTGTGTCACTTGAAATGGTAGAGAAGCTTAAGTTGAGGAGATTGTGTAGAAGAGTAGGCTTGGGTAGAGTTTTAGATTGGATCATACAAGGACAAACTGCTATTTGATATAGCCAAGATGGATGCATGTCATCTCCTATTTTGGAGACCCTGGTAGTTTGATTTGAAGGCTTATCATCATGGAGTTAGAAAAACCTATTCAATCACCAAGTATGGTAAGGTGATAGAACTTTTACCTCTGATAGAGGAAGAGATGGAACCAAAAGGGAAGGATGCCAAAGTGTTGTTGGTAGAAGGAAAGTAGTTCATGAAGGAGATTACAGAGAAGGATGCAGTTTTCTATGCCCTCATTCCCAAGTCCAAGGTGACAAAGAAGGAGCAACTTGTTGAGAGGAGAGAAGAAGGATAGAGGCACATAGGCCTTGCAGTCAAATAATTACTTGACAAGTACAAAGGCATCATTTCAAATGGAATGCCAAGATCCCTGCCACCAGTGAGGGACATAAGTCATTGCATAGATCTAATCCCTAGATGTACCCTACCAAATAAAGCAGCCTACAAGCTTACCCCAGACCAGAATGCAGAGATGGCAAGATAGATTGAGGAGTTGCTAGAATTAGGTCTAATTGGAAAAATTCTAAGCCCATGTGCAGTACCTAATGTCCTTGCACCCAAGAAAGAAGGCACTTGGAGGATATGCACAGACTCAAGGGCCATCAAAAAGATAACTATAAGGTATAGGTTTCCAATCCCTAGGATAGAGGATTTATTGGATTGCTTGGGGAGTGCTAAATATTTCACCAAAATGGATCTAAAAAGTGGATACCATTAGATTAGAATAAGGCCAGGGGATGAATGGAAAACATCTTTTAAGACCAATGAGGGGTTGTATGCATGGAAATTCATGCCATTTGGGTTGTCCAATACCCCTAGTACCTTTATGAGGTTGATGAATGAGGTCTTGGTGGAGTTCATAGGCAAGTTTGTAATAGTATACCTAGATGGTATCTTGATCTTTAGCCACACAAGGGAAGAGAACCACAAACATGTAAGTATGGTCCTCAAAAGGTTATAGGAAGAGAAGGTAATGATAAACTTGGATAAGTGTTTGTTCATGCAGGAGGAGATCATTTACTTGGGCTTTGTAATCTCATAATGTGAGTTGAAAATGGACCAGGAGAAGGTAAGTGCTATAATATCTTGGCCAACACCTAAAACTATGAATGATTTTCGGAGTTTCCATGGCTTAACAACTTTTTATAGGAAGTTTATAAGGGGATTTAGTCATGTTTGTGCACCAATTCTTGACACCATAAAAGGAGGACAAAAGTGCAGGTTCAGTTGGACCAAGGAGGCAGATGACTCTTTTGAGACCTTGAAGAAGAAAGTTGCAGAAAAACCAGTCCTTTCCCTACCAGACTTCAACAAGATATTTTAGGTAGAATGTGATGCAAGCCACATGGCTATTGGGGTTGTACTCATTCAAGAAGGAAGGCCAATTGCCTTTTTTAGTGAAAAACTAAATGATGCCAAGAGGAGATACACATCCTATGATTTGGAGATGTATGCTTTGGTTCAATCATTAAAGAAGTTGAGGCACTATTTATTGCCTAAAGAGTTTATAGCTTTCACTGATAATCAGGCACTCGGTTTCATAAACAGTCAAGAGAATTTAAACCACTAGCACATGAAGTGGGTAGAGACCCTACAAGCCTTCACCCTCAAACACAAAAAGGGGGTCAAGAACAAAGTGGCAAATGCCTTGAGTAGGAGGATCGTAACCATCAACTAAATCAAGATGGATAGTGTTGGCATTGACTCCTTGAAGAACATGTATGATTCTGATGAATATTTTGGAGAGATCTAAAAGGTATGTGATTTTTTTGGTGAGAGGTATCATGTTGAATTTTTAGAGTTTTTGATCCAAGAGGGATTTGTATTCAAGGGTGGATAGTTATGTATACCTAAGTGTTCAATGAGACTGAATATCATTAGGGAGAAGCATTGTGGAGCAATGGAAGGTCATTTTGGTCCTGACTAGACCCTTGACCTTATGAAAAGACACTATTAGTGGCCTAAGTTGCAGGCAGATGTTAGAAGGTTTTTAGAAACATGTGTGATCTGTCAGAAAGCCAAAGGGAAATCCACCAATGCAGGTTTGTACTAACATTTACCCATTCCTTCTAGGCCATGGGAAAGAATAAGCATGGATTTTGTGTTGGCTCTTCCCAGGACAAAGAGGGGGTTTAACAATGTTTTTGTAGTGGTGGACAGATTTAGTAAAATGGCTCATTTCTTTCCATGTAAAACCTCTTGTGATGCCTCATATGTTGTAGACTTGTTTTTCAAAGAGATAGTCTCGATACATGGGTTGCCTTTAAACACAGTTTTAGATAGGGATGTGAAGTTCATAGGTCATTTTTGGAGAACCCTTAGGAATAAGTTGGGCACAAACCTATCTTTCTCATAAGCCTACCATCCCTAAATGGATGGACAAAATGGAGTTGTTAATAGGTCCTTAGGGAACCTATTAAGATGTTTGACAAGACAAAATGGAGAGAAATGGGACAACATACTATCACAAGTAGAGTTCTCATACAATGACACCATAAATAGAAGCACTCAGAAGTCTCCTTTCCAAATTGTGTATGGCATCCACCCCAGAGGTGTGTTAGAGTTGAGGGATTTACCTAAGGAAGAATACATTAGTGTAGATGATGAGGCTTTTACATCAACCATCAAGGAGGTACATGATCAAGTGAAGTCTCATCTCCAACAATCTACAAAGAAGTACAAGGCTTATGTTGACAAGAAAAAGAGGGATGTGTAGTTTGGTGTTGGGGACTTAGTATGGGTACATTTGAAGAAGGAGAGACTCCCAAAAGGAAAACACACAAAGCTCATGCTGAGGAAGATTGGACCATGTCATATTTTGAAGAAATGTGGGTAGAATGCTTATGAAATCCAACTTCCTCCTAATCTTGGATTGTCACCCATTTTCAATATGTGTGATCTTACACCTTACAAAGGCAATGGAAATGAAGAAGAAGAACCAATGTAGGTAGCAGCAGATAATGATATTCCAAAGCATGATCCACCAAATTTGAGCAAGTTTCTAGACACTAGAATTACAAAGAGAACAAGGAACAGGGAGTACATAGAGTATTTGGTGGCTTGGTGGGGCAAACTAGACTCTGAAGTGGTTTGGATGATAGACAAACAAATTTCTAACCATGGTGCAGACCTCCAAACTCTAATCTCAAGTGGGCTTGAGATCTCTTCTCCAAGGGAATATGGTATAGGGATACCTCTTCAACAAGCCAATCATGGATCTGATGATGAATATTAGGATCCTTGAGTCATTATGAATGTCTTTTGTTTTTGAACTTTTCATGTATACAATAAGGACCCCACCATGTAAACCATTATCACAAATTAGGCAGCTTGATAAGCCAATTTGGACAATTTGGTGTATAAGGGGTAGATTGATGTTTCTTTTGATGTTTGATATTATTTTAGGGTGTGTAGGTGATTTTTAATTTATCCAAGTTGTGTGGCTCCCAAATTGGTGTGAATTGGCAACTTTGTCAAAAAGTGCAACTTTTGCAAGCAAAAGTGCAACTTTTCCACTTTTGGTTGTTGTACACCTCTCAAAGGATCCAAACTCTTCAAAATTTGGTTGGAAATGATTGGAAAAGGATATAATCCTTGTGGACATGATTTCCAAGGTTAGAGTTATTGTGGATTGAAATTTGAAGGCAATAAAATAGGAAAAATTGAGTTTTTCCCAGAAATTCTGAGTTTGCAGAGGTTGTACGTCTTTGTACGGATTGAACTTGACAAAATCACTCATGGATCCGATGGAAGGTTGAATCACCTTTTTTTTGGTAGTGGTCTAAGGATTTGATCTTTTGTGAGTAGGGAGAACCCTTCAATTTACTGACTATAACCCAAAAAGCAAAGGTTTGGCTAGGGTTTGGCTAGGGTTTTGACAAAAAATGGCCATATCTTGCATTCCTTCCATCTATAAGTTTCTTCCTTTGGTGGAGTGAAGGATTGGTCAATTTATTCTAGGATTTTCATTGGTTTTTGCAAGGAAGGCTTGGTTGTGAGGAGAATGAGATAAATCTAGGTAGGCATCCTCATGTACCTTAAACAAAATTAGGACAGTCACCCTAAAATATTGTAGTGGTGGATTCCAGGTGTGAAACCCTTGAATTAGAGATTATTTACCACCCCCCACACTCTTATGAAGTTTTTTATTTATTTGTAAATCTATAAATGGGTGTTGCTTTGAAAATTAGGCCTAATCGCCCTAATTAGGTCTCTAGGCTTCTAAGGGGTTCAAACCCTTAAATCGTAGATCTTTCCAAACCATTTTGGAGATGAATGTAACTCCTAAAAGGGTATTTGGAATGATAAATATTTTGGTAGGGTGTGTGCAATATTTTGGAGTTAAGGGAAAAATACCCGTTAAATAGGGCTAGTAGCCAAAGGGGTAGGTTTCCAAAGGAAGTATAAGGCATTGAAGACAAAACAAAAAAATAATGTTTGTAATAGTCCTTAGGAGTCATTTATTTTCCAATTCCAAAGCCCCCAAGAGAAAGAGTCATGGAGAGGTGTATTGAAGGCGTTGAGACCTTTTACTCATCTTAAGTAGGAGTTAGTCTAGAGGATTGTGTGTAGCTCAAACCTTAATGTGTGGAGTCCTTCTTGGTAGGATCCTTATTTTCATTTAAAGGGTCAAAAACTAAGTCCTTTGGATTTTTCCTTAGGTGTGTGAAGAGCTCTACATCATTAACTATGCAACATAATGAAATATTGAAAAGTGTGTTATCTTATTGAGCTTCGCTTGGTTTCGAGAATAGTTTAATATTCTCTATTTAACAGGGCCAACCACGTGAAGGTGGAAGATCATTTGCCCCCCCCCCCCCAACATCACTCTAAATTCATTGTTAACATCTAACATTCATTCATTCTTTCTACCATTAATAAAATATAACATTCATTCATAAATCTCACATAACGTTCATTAACACATAAGGTTGATAAATAACAATTAACACGTAACATTCATAAATATTAATTAACATATATCATTCATAACCATTCATTAGCACATAATTACATTCATTAACACATAAAATTAGTCATTATCAAATAAGGTAGATTACAATCATTCATTTTTTTGTTTTTTCTTTCAAGCTATGTAAAGAATAAGTGGAGCATCATTTTCTTCATCATTTCCCCCCTCTTCAATTGTTTTTCCCTTTGTTCATGATCTTGATGTATGCCTAGTCCTATACTGAGGATGAGGACACTGAAGCGAAGGGGGGTCCTCTGCAATAACAAATAAATGGGTTAAATTCAAAATATTTTTTATTATTGTTACAAGTATTTCATTAATTTAAAGAACATAACTGTGGCTCTCTTTACTTGATGGGGCCACATCATTTTGTCTAGCCTCAACCTCAACATACCGAACACCCTCTAGATCCTCTGGAGTTGAAATACTAAAGGTTACATTAATGTTGAACACCAATTTCAATTAAATTTGTTTAAAGGAATAACAGTGGTCCTCTTTACCTGATTGGGGAACATCACATTCCTAATGTTGTGTACCTGGATCATGCTCCACTTGGTCACCATCGACTACATGCTCTAAAATATTAACAAAAAAGGTTACATTAATTACTACACTAATTAAAATTTAAGATGTTTAATTGTATTAATAATTACATAAATAAATTTGAA
This sequence comes from Cryptomeria japonica, assembly GCF_030272615.1. Classification (NCBI taxonomy): domain Eukaryota; kingdom Viridiplantae; phylum Streptophyta; class Pinopsida; order Cupressales; family Cupressaceae; genus Cryptomeria; species Cryptomeria japonica. The sequence continues at coordinate 469,774,940 of NC_081414.1, forward strand.
TAGAAAATGAATACCTCCACTACTAGGATGCACATCCGGACCTTCATGTGTAGGTTGTGTTTCACGATTAGCGGGTTGCATTCCAATGTCATGCACATTGTTATCATTGCTTGCTTATTTAAAAAAAATATAGTCACTTTATGTTGGAACTCAACATCAATTAGATTATTGATAAATTATTCAATTTGAAACAATTTTCATTTAGCTTATTTACCTGTGTGATGGATGCACCAGAATCTTGTGTTTTCCCACTCAATTCTCATAGTCGTTCAGCCACGGTTATATAGCCTTGCTGGTAGGCAATTATCTTGTCTTATGTGGGTGCTCTTTTGAATTCAGAGCCCTGCATTTTTTATTGGTATCGTGAATTTTGTTTGCATTGTTTGATAAAAAAAAAATTGTTTGCAATTTATAAATATTTTGATTGATATTTCATTTACTGATACTTACAATTCATGTGACAAGTTTCATATAACCACTAGAGCCAAGTTTGTGTTGCTCGTGCTTTTCTTGTCTTGCCTTGGTTGCCTTTGATGTGTCACTCAATCTATGAAAAGTTTGAAATATGTTAGATTATATAAATATAAAGAGTAATTAATTAGTACATAATTACATTCTTAATAGTATCCCATACCTTCTTTTGGCATCTACTGGTGTATTTCCTTTTTTCCTTTCAATTCTCTCCTTGACATCCAAAATTAGGTCCTTCCACTCCTTCTTTGGAATCATGGGGGGATGCTTGTACTTTACGTTCTTCTCTAAATGTGTCTTGTATTGGTCCTCCACATACTTTAGATATGTGTCATCTTTTTCAAGGAGCTTGGTTTTGTTGAATTTGTCATTTCCAAAAAAATCAACCATACAGTTTGTCAACTCATCTGTTAACCTTTTTTCTTGGTCATTCCACCTTTTAAATAAAAACCAAACCTATTAGATTCAAAAATGAATTGAAGCTACCTTTAGTATAGTTCAAGAAATGGATCAAAGGAAAACTATTCTAGCAATGATATGAAATAAAAATAGTGGATTAGGGTTAGTTCACATATGATGTTCCACCTTTTACATATGGTGAGCCCAAATATCTACAATGCAATGTCATTAAGATTTTTATAAAAATATCATTTCCTGCAAAAAATTCATGGGATCAGTAGTCCAAAATGAGTGATCAGTAAGTAAATTACAATTACACTATATATAATAATAATTTTAAAGTACCCGGAACCTTTTGTATCTTTAAGGGAATCAATTCTTTGTTGCTCACCACCAATGTGACCTACAACATTCCCGTACTAGCAATATGAGAAGATCTGAGAAATGATGGTATGCTATCAGCAATAGTCACCTCTAGTGCATCCTCATGTGCATCTCCTACTGCAGAAAATGAATCCACTATGAAATGCCCCCAAGAAATAACGCTTCAAGGGAAATAAACACAACAAAAGATAGAGCAAAAGAGGGATCTACCAATAATGGGTGGGCCAACATGACATGCAGTAGAGGATGTTTGCATGTTGCGTGTTGCTGACATTGCAATTGGCAATATAGGTGTGGCTAACCTCTGATGAGGCAACATTTACGCAGGAAGATTGACAACACCTAAAGAATAATACATTAAATATATGAAAACTGCAAGAATTGTAGACAAGGATGAACCTTTATTATGAACATTGACAGTATCAAGTATGATGTGTTTTAAGTACTCAAAGTGATAAGCCATGCAAGTTTCAATCTACTTGTTTGATCATGACAGTCACAATGAATGGTAGTTTGGGTTCCTTATTTTGGAGTTTTGGAATTTGGGTTCCTTATTGTATGAGTAAGTGAAGATTATGAGTACTTGGGCAGTTGGAGCGGACATTAATGAGATGAGGATAGTGAAACAACACTCTTGGAGGACAGGGGTAAGTATATGTTAAGGTATGATGGTTGAAATAATTGGTAGTTTCACAATGTTAAGGCTAACATGGAGTTTCTTGAACATGTAACTTGTCTTGTTGGAAGTTGAAATTATGAGGAAGGTTGTAGATTTCTAATGGAGTTCACATGTGTGAACATGTAAAGGAAGACTAAATTTGTGTCTCGGACTATAAAAATAGTGGAAGGAAGAGTTTGTCGAATTTGTGAGTGACTGTCACAAAAATAACAGCGGTCTGAAACCTTTTCATTTTGTAGGATCAACCTAATTATTAGGAATGGTGTTGGAGTTGAATGTTAGGGGAATATTTGAGTGAGTTTATGTCTTTTCCAAGAATAGTTAAAGGTTTATAAAATAGTGAATGGATCAATGAAGTAATACTATCTCATTGGTGTTTTTTCATATTTGTGAACAGTGTAAAGACAACAGAGGATCAAGATGTTTCTTAGGGTGGTTGGGAGGGTTGAGAATTGTGTATTTTTTTCATGGGAAAGAAGTCCATTTATGTGTCCTTGGGAACCACTAGTTTGGTGTGTGACAAATGAGCATTAGGAGATGTGTCTTTAAACCATTAGTGATCTTAATTAGAATTAGTACCGTATCGAAGTCAAATTGTGAGAGTTGGAGTAATTAAAAGAGTGAAAGTCATCAAGATGGATTTGGGAAAGATAAGTATGCTAGTAGGATCATAGTATGATAGTTACATTAGGGGCAGACAGTGATCTCATTTTTACTATTGTCTTGGCACATAGTGGAGTCAAATGTCGGAGCAAGTGCAACTGGAAATTTCCTTTGAGTTAGATAAATAGCCAAGGTCCTATGATTAAGGGGTTCATCCAAGTCAATGATATAAAAAAAGGATGTGTTGGAGGTTTGTTGAAAACAAGTGAATGGATGTGTAAGGAGAATTGTTGCCTTGAGGTATGAATGATCAATCATGAAGAGCATCAACTAGATCCCTCTACATCAACTACATAATAAATATATGAGCAATAACACTAGCATTAAAAAAGAAAGTTCACAAGTCCAAAGAAGGAGTATTTTTAATGTATAGAAAATCATCATCACTTGAACTACCTACAATACCCTAATCATGGCCACCAGGTTGATGAGGATGCATAAATTTCTATGAGAACAACACGTACATATTTAGTTAATGACGTAAAAGAGTATAAAATATAAACCATTATTGAACTTTTGTTATAATTAAATCTTTCATTACTACTTACTTGTAAGTTTTCTATTGTTTGCATCAATTTTTTTACCCTCTCTTGGATCTCATCACTCTGAGGCTCCATGGATGCCAAAGCAACAATCTCTCTACTAATTTTTCTAAAAGACTTTTTTTATCAATTCTATAGGGTTTGTGGAATTTGCAATGTCATCATCGCTTAATCCTATTGAGTCCACATCCCTAGAGAGGTTCTTAGGTACTCTAGCTTCCTTTCCCTTTCCCTAAACATCCATCTATGACAAGAATATCATTAACACTATCAAAATTACTCCAAAACACTCAATAAAAGAACATAATAATGTAACAGTTTGCTTCTATCTAATTTATACAATTACAATGAGGTTTACCTACTCGATAGAAGTGTCATGACCTACATCCCTATCTGTGTTATGTGATGCATCCATGTCGCCATCTGACAAAGAAAAAATATTAAAATGTTAGCGAAATGAAACCAACAGACTTAGCAAAAAAATTAATAATAAAATGGTATATTGGAGTCATTAATTGGAGGTTGGTTAATTTAAATGGTATATAGTAGGTACCACCCCCATGATAGTAACTTTGTTTGTATCTATATGATTTAAATTGTAATCGATTAGTAGTTGTTCCCCTGCACTTATTGATTTTATTGCACATATGAATACATGATTCCCCTCGCGCACCTCAAATATGCAATTGGGTTGCTTATTAGTTGACCCAAGTTGTGTACTATTTATTAAACCTGCAATATTCCCTATTGCTTATGGCCTTCCATCAATGTATACAACCACTCGTTTACTTTGATCATTATCTTTCTATTGTATATAATTTGTTTATAGTGCATACCTACCCATACTTTTTTTATATCAAACAATCTGCATCCAATTATTTTAATTGTAACAAGGTCTGACAAACTCCATCAATTCAACAACTTTGTTGTAACAGACTTTTATGTTGTCCATGGAAAATAGGCCCAAACCATGTATTGACGATGGTGATATGCAATATATTGATGGTATGATGAAAGAATAAGTATCTGGTAGAATACTAAGAGGGGGGTGAATCGATATACTAAAAAACTAATACAAACTTCCCAATCTCAAATTCAAACTCACAAAGTAAACTTTCACTTATCAAGATCAATACTCAACATCAACTGGTTAACTGTTATAACAAATTAACAGTAAACAACTTCATTTTTGTAAACATCAAAATTCTTAATCATATCTCAACATATTCAATCTCCCAATGCTTCCAGATATCATGCCTTATCATAAATTAATCAAATCAAAAAATAAGATCATAACCACAAAAACATTCACCACTTGACACAAATGTTTATATGTGGAAAACCCAAATAGGTAAAAACCACAATGAGATGAGACTCACAAGGATAGTTATCTGAACTCTTCTAAAGTTCACCTTGTTAGGAGTCAAGCCTATTAAAGCTTTTACAGTAAATCCTGTTAAGAACTAATTTTGTTAGGAATCACCTAGTTAAGGGATTTACAAAATGCCTTGATGAAAAAGAAAAATACCCTGTTACAAGTAACCTCGGTAGAGGGTTTGAGAATCCAAGATAATGGACCACCTTGTTAGAGGATTTAATAAGTAACCAAGCTTGTTAGAGCTTACCTAGTTAAGGGATTTCAATTCTTCTATAATTGTTAGAAAACAACAGGTTTTCTTGATCTGTCTGAATAGCACTACATTTGCTTGATCAGATCCTTTTAAGATTCAATTTGCCTTTACACAAACTGTAGATCCATTATCTGGTTAGGCAACCACACACTCAATTGGTTTTCATCCAACACTTTGCCAAGACTCTTACAAACAACTTCATCGGCCTTAAATACAAATCAATTAGGTCGATAACACAACAAAAACCTAATTCTCTCATAGAGATTACAAACAAGTCAGTTCAATCTTGACCATTAGAAATCATAACAATCTTTTCACATTCTTCAAGAAAATTCCAACTGCTCCATGATCACCACTTCATCGGACTTTGTAACTCATCACGCGCTATGCATTAGATGCAATCCACTTTTCTCATTCCCTAGACAATCAAACAAACAATCAACATGGCAAAAATATTCTAAACTTATCCTCATTCAATGATCACATGTGTCGCCATCATTGCTGCTCATCATTAGATCTTAAACCAACAAACTTGATCGGTTAGGGTTTAACAAAAAACAACTGGTAGGGTTTACCAGTTATATTGCATAGAAAAGGGTTTAACCTTATATATCGGTTTACCGGTTCAACTCACAAACTAACATACTAGTTTATAACATCTTCCTCAAAACTCTTCCTATCGGTTACAAGCTAATACCAATAATAACAACAATATCAACAATATCATAAATACCATTACCAATTCAATTGACATCAATGACAAAAAAACATATCATTAATGCAATCTTCATTCAAATACCAACAATCTCCCCCTTTGGCATTGATGGCAATACAAATATCAACACCTATGATTGTTGTTGTGATTGATGAATAGGAATTTTGGTTTACATTACCAAGTATTCACCATTCTTTGTATGTCATTGGCCTGTTACTGGTTTCCCTTTGCCAGTCACATAATTCTTCTCCTAAATCACATAATTCTTCTCTCCCTTTGATAGCAATTCGAAATTGAAAGTAAAACATATAATGTCAAATTTTCACTATGCATCAACAACATACTGCAACTTGATGCTCCCCCTGTGGAATACATCCACTTCTTCATCAATCCATATAAAATTTTACAAGTAGGTAAGGGACTGATGCAATCAACATCATGCTCAACTAACTTCATGAAGAGGGACAACCCCCAACTAACTTCTAAGATACTCAAAAGTAGTCTTAGGTAGAGGTTTGGTAAAGATATCTGCAAGTTGCTCCTAGGTAGAAACATGCTCTAAGATAACATCTTTACTTTGAAATTTTTCCCTCAAAAAGTGATACTTCAATTCAATGTGCTTGGTGCAAGTGTGCAAAATAGGATTCTTAGAAATATTAATGGCACTTGTATTATCACATAAAAAATTTATAGGTTCTGAGATCTTCATCTTAAAACCTTCCAAAATGTGCCTCATCCAAATAGCTTGTGTGCAATTCATGTAAACTGCAACATACTCATCTTCAGAAGTAGATTAAGAAGTACAACTCTACTTCTTACTACTCCATGAAACTAGCCTTCCTCCTAGAAAGAATTCTCCACTGGTAGTACTTTTCCGGACATCAATATTTCCTACCCAATCAACATCAATTTATGCCTTCAAATCAAAGTTTCCTTCATATGGATACCATAATCCATAGTTAACTATACCTTTCAGATATCTATAAATTCTCTTTGTTACTATCAGGTGTGCTTCCTTTGGATTCTTCTAAAATCTTGCAACTATACCAACTGAATGGGCAATATTTGGTCGGATGTGAACAACATAGTGTAATTTGCCAATCATTGACCTGTATTCCTTTTCATCAATAGACTTGTATGCATACTCCTTGGAAAACTTACAACCTATAACCATTGGTGTTCCAATTGGTTTACATTCACTCATGCTAAAAGTCTTCAAAACCTCTTTCACATACTTAGATTGAGTAATTAAAATACCATTCTTCATTTGTTGTATCTGCAAGCCTGTGAAAAATTTTGTTTCCCCTACTAAAGACATTTCAAATTCATTTTTCATTTCATCTACAAAACTGTTTCTCATGACATCATTACCTCCAAAAATAATATCATCAACAAATACTTCACTGACCAGTATTGCATCTCCTTCAGACTTGAGATAAATATTACTATCATCACTAGTTCTTGCAAAGCATATCTTCATCAGATGTGTATGAAGTCATTGATACCATGCTCTGGGTGCCTGCGTCAATTCATACAAAGCTTTATGCAATCTGCATACCATGTCTTTCTCATCTATCAATGCATAACCATTAGGCTACTCTATGTATTTCTCTTCTTCCAATATCCCTTTCAAAAATACAGACTTAACATTCATCTAGTATACCTTGAACTTCTTTTGGGCTGCAAATGCAAGTAAAGTTCTGACACCTTCTAGTCTTTCTACTGGTGCAAAAGTTTCACCATAATCTTCTCCTTCTTCTTCAGCATAACCCTTGCAGACTAATCTTGCCTTGTTGCGAACTACAACACCATCTTCATTTAACTTATTTCTAAATACCCATTTAGTACCTATAACATTCTTGTTTACTGGTCGAGGTACCAGGGTCCAAGTGTTGTTCTTCTCAATTTGATCCAATTCCTCTTCCATAGCTTTAACCCAATGATCATCACCAAATGACTCCTTAGAACTTCTAGGTTCAAAGGTGGAGATCATGCAAGAGTTCTCTCTTATTCTTCTTCTAGTTAGTACTCCAACATCCTTATCCCCAATAATCTTCTCAGGACTGTGGTTTAGTCTCACATACCTAGGAATAACATGATCATTCTCTTCAGGTTCAGCTTCTTCATTATCATCTTCTTCTGAATATATTTGTTCTGGTTGAACAAGTACATCAGATTTTCTTTACAAGTTTCTGATTTAACAAGTTCAGGTTCCAAAAGCAAAATGCAAGGATCTTCATCCTTTTTCTCTGAACTAGTTCCATCTGAGACTTTAGGACATTCATCTATATGAACATCATCACTCTCAATAATTCTCTATGTCCAGTTGTTGAAGCATTTATAGGCCTTACTCTTAGTGGAATAGCCAAGAAATATGCCTTCATCACTTTTAGCTTCAAACTTGCTAATGTAATCACCTCTTTTAATAAAACATTTGCTACCAAATATCTTGAAATAACTAACATCAGGTGATCTCCCATACCAATATTCATAAGGGGTCTTGTCCTTACCTCTTTTCATCAGAACTTGGTTCATTGTGTAGACAGTTGTACTTACAAATTCTTTCCAAAATATTTTTGCTACAATTCCTTGTATCAAAATTGTCCTAGCAGCTTCAACCACATATCAGTTGTTCCTCTTTTCTATACCATTCTGCTATGGTGTCCTTGGTGCCGAAAGTTGCCACTTGATACCATTCTCAGCACAGTACTTAGTGAATTCCTCAGAAGTAAATTCACCGCCTTGATCTATTCTCAAATATTTTATCTTTTTTCCACTCTCTTTCTTGGCTAAGGACCTGAATGCCTTGAACTTACCAAAAGATTCATTCTTATCCTTCAAGAATGTGACCCACATCATCCTTGAACAATCATCAATAAAGATCATGAAATATCTATTACCTTGAATGCTTCTTGTTCTTATTGGTCCACATAGATCTGTATGAACCAAATCTAACAAGTGCTCTGCTGAGAAGGACTTTCTCTTGAAACTTGAAGAAGTCATCTTTCCTAACTAACATTATTTACAAAGAGCATTAACCAGTTTGTCTAGCTGAGGTAGACCTCTTACTGTCTTGGACTTTCTCACTTTAACAATGTTATCAAAGTCTATATGACAAAATCTCCTATGCCAAAGCTAGCTTTCATCTATCTTTGCAATCAAACAGTTGCTAACTTTAGGATTAAGATGAATTAGATTGATTACCTCTAGTCCGTTTCCTGGTTGCTATCAATTCACTTTTGTTGTCAAAGATTTTGCACATACCATTTCTAAACTCCAGTGGGTATCCTCTATCATTAAGTTGTGTGATGCTTAGAAGATTGTGCTTTAGGCCTTCAACCCAATAGACATCATCAACACTGCTCTTCCCATTAAGAGAAATAACTCCCTTACCTTTAATGATACAAGGTGAGTCATTACCAAATCTGACAACATCGCCAAATCTAACAACATCGCCATCAAATTCCTTCAAGGAAATAAATTTGCTCCAATCACCGGTCATGTGATGTGAACAACCACTATCAATGATCCAATCATTAGAGTTATCCATCCTAGACACTAGTGCCTTTTGATCTGATATATCTTCCTCAATAGCTATAAACACAATATCTTCACTAGCATCATCATCAGATTCTTCATTAGTAATACCACTACCAACCGCTATAAGACAATCTCTCTTACCTTTGCCCTTATACTTCTTGAATTTTTCTCTCTTGAATTCATTTTCACCATTAGGATAGTTAGTTGCTATGTGACCAATCTTGTTGCATACAAAACATTTAAAGGTAGCTTACCTCTACATTTCCCAGTGCCTCTAGGTAGTCATCTTGCCAACAATGCTTCAAGTTCCACTAAGTTGTCTTCATCATCAGCATCGCTACTGGATCTAAATTCCTAGATATGGCCGATATCTCTATTTCTTCTCTTTGATGGGTTAGAGACAAAAGCTCTGAATGCAAATTCTCATTTTTGTACACTACCATCCTAGCCATTTAATTCAAAAGCAGTAAGTTTGCCAATGATAAAGTCAACAGTTACCTTTGTTTTGTCAATAGATTTCAGCTCCTAAATAGCTGTAACTCGGATAGTGTAGACTGGTAGTAGGGTTCTCAATACCTTACTAATCACTATGGGATCTTCCACTTTCCCTCCCGCACTCTTTATTTCACCAACTATCTCTTTTATCCTTTGACCATACTGTTGGATATTCTCACCTTCAAACATTCTCATGTCATCAAACTTTCCTCTTAGGCTCTCCTCTTTAGCAATCTTATCATGTTCATCACCGCTATAGATCTCTTCAATTTGATTCCATACTTCATATGCAGTTTCAAGACCATGAACATCTACATATTCAGTATCAGACAAGGAAATAATAATAGCCTCCAATTCTTGGTGATTTTCTTGTTCTTTCTTCTGATCATCAATTAGGGTTCCAGTAGGTGCAATATACTTAGTTTCTACATGATCCCAATACTAACTACCAAGACTCTTAATGTAAATCTTTGTTATGTCACTCCATATCCTATAGTTATCTTTGTTGAACTTCGGACCTCCTTTCTTCATTATGATCTACAAGGTCTTTTCTTCAAGCTGTTAGGATTTTAGGTTAAAGAGGACTTGAGATGCTCTGATACCAATTGAAGGTATGATGAAAGAATAAGTATTTGGTAGAATACTGAGAGGGGGGTGAATCAGTATACTGAAAAACTGATACAAACTTCCCAATCTCAAATTCAAACTCACAAAGTAAACTTTCACTTATCAAGATCAATACTCAACATCAACCGGTTAACTGTTATAACAACTTAATAGTAAATAAATTCAATTTTGTAAACATCAAAATGTTAATCATATCTCAACATATTCAATCTCTTAATGCTTCTTGTTATCATGTCTTATCAGAAATTAATCAAATCAACAAATAAGATCATAACCACAAAAACATTCACCACTTGACAAAAATGTTTATACGTGGAAAACCCAAATAGGTAAAAACCACGGTGAGATGAGACTCACAAGGATAGTTATCTGAACTCTTCTAAAGTTTTCCCTATTAAGAGCCAAGCCTATTAAAGCTTTTACAATAAGTCATGTTAAGAACTGATTTATGAGGAATCACCCACTTAAGGGATTTACAAAATGCCTTGATGAAAAAGCAAAATACCCTGTTACGAGTAACCTCGGTAGAGGGTTTGATAATCCAAGCTAATGGACCACCTTGTTAGAGGATTTAATAAGTAACCAAGCTTGTTAGAGCTTACTCAGTTAGGGGATTTCAATTCTGCTGTAATTATTAGAAAAAAATAGGTTTTCTTGATCTGTCTGAATAGCACTACATTTGCTTGATCAGATCCTTTTAAGCTTCAATCTACCTTTACACAAACTACAGATCCATTCTCCGGTTAGGGAGCCACACACTCAACTAATTTTCAGCCAACACTTTGCCAACACTCTTACAAACAACTTCATCAACCTTAAATACAAATCAATTAGGTTGATAACACAACAAAAACCTAATTCTCTCATAGAGATTACAAACAAGTTGGTTCAATCTTGACCATTAGAAATCATAACAATATTTTCACATTCTTCAAGAAAATTCCAACTGCTCCATGATCACCGCTTCATCGGACTTTGTAACTTATCACATGCTATGCATTAGATGAAATCCACTTTCCTCATTCCCTAGACAATCAAACAAACAAACAACGCGCCAAAAATATTCTAAACTTATCCTCATTCAATGATCACATGTGTCACCATCATTACTACTCATCATTAGATCTTAAACCAACAAACTTGATCGGTTAGGGTTTAACAAAAAACAACTGGTAGGGTTTACCGGTTACATTGCATAGAAAAGGGTTAACCTTATATACCGGTTTATCGATTCAACTCACAAACTAACATACCGGTTTATAACATCTTCCTCAAATCTCTTCCTGCCAGTTATAGGTCAATACCAATAATAACAACAATATCAACAATATCATAAATACCATTACCGGTTCAGTTGACATCAATGACAACATAACATATCATTAATGCAATCTTCATGCAAATGCCAAGATATATCCTATCATTAACACAAAAATCAGTGTTTATTGGAGGAAGTTCCTTGGGTACCCATTGTTTCTATAGATGTTTGTACCTCAAGGGCACCACAATGTCACCTTTGGTCTCATCATCATAAGAACATGACCCACCTTGAGTAAGGAAAAATTCCATGTCCTTATTGAATTTTCTTCTAATCTTTTGACCTCTAGTTGATCTCCCTATTGTAGACCTACTACATGTCTCACTTTCATTTTATATTCCTACATTTCCCTCACTCGAGGAAGACACATCTGACAAATACCTATTTGGTGGTTCCTGGACTCCATCAAATGAGAGAGTTTGTTGGTAATGGGTGAGATATTTTGCAAATGAGGGTAATGTTGATGAAGAAGTTGGCCCTAAAGCTAATGTTGAGATTAAAATTTGAATTAAGTCCAATTGGGACCTCCTCAAGTGCTGATAACTATATTAGATTTGCTTCTAATGTCGAGGTTTGAAAAAATGAGGAAGTTTGTTTTCCAAGTAATTTTTAAAAAATAAACTATTTCTATAGGGTGTATTGACTTATACCTGTCGATCCATGAGACTATGCAGGATCCTCATCAAAGGGGTTCAGGTTCCTACAGATGTAATTCAATTATCTTATGTTAGCTAAAAATTGCATGATATCTATACTAAAAATTACATAGTACACAACATGAACTTTGTAGACAATAAGAGTATTAAAAAAAAAATATGTTGTCATCATAATCATTGTAAAAATTTTAATTCCTTACCTTTACTTAAAGTAGACTATGCAGGATCCTCAACTAAAGGGTTGACAATGTCTGTAGTCAATTGACTGTTTCCACCAAGGGTGATAGCATCACACAAAATATATACATGAAATCAGCACCATCAATTAAGCATCATAAGCATTACATTTGTAAGTTGATAAACAATAAATACATATGTATCATAATCATCATAAGCATCACATATGTATCATCATATATGTAATTGAGCATCATAATCATCACATATGTGTCATCATAAACATGTAATCCATCACATATGTATCATAAATCACCATCCATCACATAGGTAATAAACAATCCACATTCTATAAATAAACACAAAGTTCAAAAAATGTCAAATGTATCATCATAAACATGTAATCTATCACATATGTATTTTAAATCAAAATCTATCATATAGCTAATAAATAGTCCAAATTTCATAAATAAACACAAAGTTTAAAAAATGTCACATAAATAGTCACTCTCCCTATCTCCATCTCCTTGAGGTGGCATAGTTCTACTATTAGGACCTGCTAGAGGTGGAACATGAATTAAAAACATTAAAAGGTGCATCATGAATTAATTAAGTAATGGCATTAGAATTCAAAACATAATGAACTAATTATGTAACCATATAAGTCAAATAAATTTCTATCAATAAATCAATATTAAATAGATAATATACTAATCGCATACCTCATACATTTCCTTCATGTCATTGATCTTCTTCTTCATCCAACTCATCATCATGACCATCATCATCATCATCATCATCATCATCATCATCGCCATCATCATCATCATCATCATCATCATCATCATTGCCATCATCATCATCATCATCATCATCATCACCATCACCATCACCATCACCATCACCATCACCATCACCACCACCACCATCATTATCTTCGTCATCAGCATCACCATCATCACAATCACCATCACCATCACCATCACCATCACCATCACCATCACCATCGCCATCACCATCACCATCACCATCATCACCATCATCATCATCAGCAGCAGCAGCAGCTTCGTCTTATTCATCATCATCGAGTAACTGTCGATCGTGATTAGCATCTACATCATCTTCTACTTCTTTGGTATCTTCTTCTTCCATCACATTATACTTTATCGGCCTTCCTCTTGGATCATGTCTAACAACAAATGACCAACCCGGTTTAGTGGAACCTTTGAGTAAAATACCTTCTCACATTGGCTTGGAAGAGCATAGGGCTCATCCCCAACTGGTTCAAATGACCTTGTATTAACCATTGTAAATCCATTATCATGTTCAATAATAGTTGTATCAGGATCATTTTTATTCAGTTGTAGCCTGTACCATTTGACGATGAAAAAAAACTAATTTGAAGGAATTAAAGACACACTCAAGTATATCATCCAAAATGCCAAAGTGTCAATTTTGAGACTCTTGAGGATGTACGTCATTTCTCGATGAAATATTTGTCACCTCAAAGACTACAATTATCCCAGAATCACAAGTTTTCTTTGTGTCATCCAGCTTTTTGATGCAAAATTTATGACCATTGCAGCACATAGAATTGTGGTGTTTGACCTGCAATATGTCATGTTAGCACATATTTTGCAAAATATTTTGTGCTATTTATTGATGTTTTATATATATATTTTCATCATAAGAGCATTTACCTGCTAGATTGCATGTGTAGGAGATATGTTGTTGTGTTAGAGAAATCCAATTGTAGCCTGAATCTATATGAACAAGTATCACCTAGGCATATTAAGGGATGGCATTAAGTATGGTGACATTTTGATAACTTTCATGACAGTCTTTGCATTGCAAGAGCACATTTCAGGGTTCATCATAGCAGCAAGGTCATAAGTGCATTCAGAGATGTTTTCAGTGCCTTAGAAGTCCATTAGCATGGTTGTGGAAAGTAACACTTGTGAAAGAAAGCCTTCTCTTCATAAAATATAAAATCATGTTTATCAGCGTAAGTCACCCCGATAAGATTGCCTAAGGAGAAAAGGGTGTGTGTCAATCGGCAAAAATCACACCAATGATTTGATGGCATTTTCTCAAGGTGCGATTGGGAGGAAGAAGTTTGGCGAGTTAGTGATCCATTGGGAAGAGCTACACCGATAGCATAACAAGAAGGTGGAGTCATCGACATAGCATTCACTATCGGAAGCACAGAGAAAAAGTTACCCCGATACCCGATGATGTTATTGGCAGAACTTATGCCGATGTCGGATGGAGTGGATACTTGTTGCCTATGTCATTGATTTATTGGAAAGTGTCATCTTATGCTACCCTAATACCCAATGGACTAGGTGGCGAAGGAAGTGTTGTCAGTTGGACCTACTCCGATGAGGCAATACCCAAAGGAGGAGAATACTAAGTCATTGGGATATCATCGGCTCATCGGGAGGAGACATTTTTCATTACACCAATACCCGATGAGAAAGCAGAGATGGGTGAAAGAAAGGAGATCTCATCAAGGAAATGTATGTGAATAGACCGAAGAAGTAAAAAAATACACAAGTATGAGGTCGATGTCACCGGGTCATCGGAGAAACATAAAATGAGTTGTTTCAATACCCGATAAGGTGACCTGATGTAACAAACGAGATATGGACTATGAAGGAGGACTCATCAGAATAACTTCTAACCATCGAAGGAACATATTTGGAGCTATGTCGATACCCAACAGGCAGAATGCCATGGAGGAATAGAAGGAGGTTACATCGGAATGGCCTATGCCGATGTGGCATAAAGGTGAAAGTAAAACCTAGCCAGAAGGCGGAGCCATCGAGGAAGCTATAACCATCGAAATGAGGGAAAATGAGCTACGTCAATGCCCGATGGAGTGATCGGGGGAAGTCATGCCAATAGGAATAGAGGGTGAATGCAGAAAAATGAAAAATGCTTAAGGATGGCACCAAAAGGGGAATTCATCAGAATGAGTCTTGTTGATTAGCCATTGTCAAATCAGATTTGAAACTGATCAACTTGCCATTATTAAATGCAAGAAACAGATAGGTATGTGTTTGCACGAGGCAAATCATAGCATGATTTCAATTAAGTAAATGCTTCTAATGTATTAAATATATATATGAGAGTTTGTATAAGGAATTTGCATAACATATTGAAGCAAACAAAGAGATTTAAGTGAAATTAAACTGTAGAAAATTGAATTTCAGAAGGCTTGAAGGATTCAAATATGGAGGTTTCTAGTTCCAAAGGCAAGAGGAAGGTCACTGAGGTTTCTGATAGTGCCTCGAAGAAATCTAAAGGTGGAGAAAGTGTGCAGAAGTGGAAGTTAAATCAAGATATGACTGACCAGATTAACTCACCAAGAGCCAAGTCCCGAAGGTCTATGCTTAATCTGCCTATCCGTGATCAGCTAGAGGATGATTTTAAGGAAATTGGTGATGTCTGGACTAGGGTCGGGGGGCATGAATTGTTCCTCTACCACTACTCACAAAGACAAAATCTGATGCTGATATCTAATCTGTGGATTATCAATCTGGGTAAGCTCGTAGTTCCAAATGTATTCATGAATATTGAATTGTTGAAAACTTTGGTTAGGAATTACAATGCTATAAAGAGATACATCTAATTTCCCAATGGTGATGCATTTATTCACTTCAACACAGCCATGATACATGAAGTGTTTGATCTGAGTTATGAAGCCAATGTGCCTCTATCTTTTGAGGAACTGGAAGAAGAATATAAAACCATGGACATGACCTATCAAGGATGAAACTTAGCCATCCACGGGGTAGAGAAAGGGAAGCTAACTGATGAAGATGGTCCACCCTACGATGTAAATATTTTCAAAAAATATTTACAATACACATATATGTCTTGTGGACAGGTAGGTGGAGTGGAAGCTCCAGATGTAGCATAGTCGAGGCCATTGGTTCTTGCAGCAGACATTCAAAGGCACGAACCAAGACATTTTGATTATGCAACCTATCTGGTCAATAAACTGCATGAGGGTTTTCTAAATCTTCAGAATAACCTTGATAAGTCCTTCAAGCATTATTCACTATTGATGCATATTGTGTTGTTCTATGGAATATTGAAAGGATTATGGCCATATGGCTTAAGGGTAAATCCTCAAGGAAAGGATAGATAGTATCAGCTTGTGCAGTTGTGGGTGTCACTATGGGATTTGAGGTATGATAAATCTCACTATGTAAGATTTGAGGAATTTTTTGTTAAACCACTATTCAAGGTTTATAATGTGTTGTGTGAAGGGTCATTCTCAGAAGTGATTAAAATATTTCTCAAGCCACATGAATACAAGGATACCAGAGTCAACCATAATTGGGTAGATTGGTATACTTGCAGAGATTTCACATTTGTTAGGGTTTTTGGATTCGAAGGTGTTCCCTATGTTCTACCAAATCCTATGCCAGGCTGAATTGCTTACTTGGAGATCGTGAGACAAATGAGTGTCTCTAATGCACATAAATTTGGGGGTGCCCACAAGCAAGTCTTCTTACCTGGGACTCTTCAGTTTGGAGATTTCAAAATAGTCTCTACCAGAGCTTATGAAGCCATAAATAAGAAGCTAGTGGATGAGTTCAATTTGTATATGCACACTCCAAGGAAGAACTATGACCCAGAAGGTTACATCCACATGAGCAAAAAAAGAAAATACTTGGGAGATTATCCCCATGAGTATGACGACTATGAGGACCTGTGCAAGAACAAAGAGTTAGAAGTACTTGCAAATGTTTTTGTTGACTTGGAAAAAAGATTGGAAGAAAGGAGGCAAAAACTTGGGGATCTGGAAAGAGAAGAAGAACAGGATGTGGAAAGTGATTCTGGAGAAAATGAGATAGTTTCTAAACTTCAAGTACCAAAAAAGGAAGATGAACTAGATGCCCAAGACAAAACTATAGCAACATTAAATGTAGATTTGGATATTAGGCTAGAAGAGTATACATCTTTTGTGTCAAATGATGAATTTATTAGGTTGAAGGAGTTTAAGTCCTTTTTGTATCATTTCAAAGGAAAAAGGTTAAGAGAAGAAATGCCAGATGTGACACCAGAGAATGAGGCAAAAATGCTCAGAAAGCTGAAGGCAGAGATCAATTCAGAGTTAGAAGGCATGACCCCTCAAAGGGGAAGACAGCTTCTTGTAGAGGTAGGAATCATTCTTTTTCTAGGCTGGGACCTTAGTGCATCTTTTATTTTTGATAGCTTATTGCATTTAGATAAGAAATATTTCAACTTAGACATTTAGGGCGTAAATGATAATTTTATTAGATCAAGATATGATCTAGATGATGAGGTTATGATTTTGTGGGTCCTTTATCCTCTGGATAAGAGGCCAAAGATTATAGATGTGGACAAGGCCTTTGGCCATATGATGAAATTAAAGGTTGGAGAAATAGATCACATGGTCACAATAGAGATGGGGATAGATCTTTCAAAGTTGAATAGAGCCCAGATGAAAAAGGAAATTGCAGAAAAGGAAAATATAAAGCTTTGTATGAAGAATTATTGAAGAGGGGTGGTCATCCAACGCCACAAATTACAAATGGTGAAAAAATAAAAAAGAGGTATGATGAATTGTTTTAGGAGTATAGTAAGTTGAAGAAAAAGGTGTGAACTATCAGAGCAGATGCAACATGTGTGCTGATCACTAAAAGATTTGACAACCTACAGAAAGTACTAGAGGAATTTTGGACTATTTATCAAAAAAATATGGACAATACAATATGACACCAGATAATTTTTGATAGATTAAATATGTTATTGCAAGACAAGACACAGAGTGACAAAGTGGTCAACAAGGTCAAAAAATTGATTGATGCTCATGAGAAATTCATGTGAATTGAAAATTGAATATGAGGAGTGTCAGGGGATTATCCATCATGGATTCCTGAGTGTTATGGATGATATAGGGATGATAAAGGATAAAGTCCAATGGATTTCTGAGTGCAGATCACTACTTAGTGCAGCCCTTAACATTTACCATGCAAATACCTTGGACACTATTGAAACAAGGGAACAACTTGAGAGTTTTGTTACATCAGAAGTTGCAGTCAAAGATATCATCTTCAATGCTTTCACCTACAAAGATGAAGGATATCTTCAGCATATTCAGAAGTGTGGTCAGAGGCTGGATGGAAAAGGTTAATTTATGTCATTGTTATATGTTTTGTAATATTTCTGGTTGTCATAGTAGTTAGGGAGTTATTGGTTAGGTTTTTATCAGTTTTTAGTTTATACTGATGAAAGGGTGTGTCCTTTCATTTGTGTCTTTTGAGTCGCATATGTATAGGGAGTCATTATGTATACAAGGGGGCCGGGAGTTCACAATTTACAAGCTCCTATCTTTCAGATTGCTTGTTGGGACTAGTAGTGTTATGTTAAAGAAAGTCTATAGAAATGAAAAGTCATTTTTGTGCAAGCAAGAATATCATGAAGTACCTGTGAGTCTGTAGCTTTTGTATATCTTTTTATTCCAAAATTAATATATAAGATTCGTTGTCTTTATCTTTATATCATTTTATGTTACATGGTGTTGATGAATCAAGTTCTTTAGATAAATCTAATTAATATTTTCTACAATGTGTCATCACATGCTGTTGTGTAGGAAACATTATTTTTTTTGTTATTCTTGCAACATATAATGAAACCATTGCAGTGATAGTCTTGCATATTTGTGAGTTTTTTAAACTATCTCCAAAGTTGATTACAAATATTCATCCACTAAGTAACATATAAATTGTCAAATAAGGCACTGGTCTATTGTTAGTTTTTTGTGAGTAAATTTGGTGTGTATAAGGTCCTCATCAAGGAAACATACTTCTTATTCCTATCAGCATTGTTCTTTCATAATTACTTAAGGTTCCAACAGCATTCTTTTATAAGCATTCATTCACTATTAATCACATTCAAGTTTTTAGATTAAAGCAAGTTAAAAGCACATAATACAACATAGTTGTAGGAAACATTTTTCCATTCTTGCAAATAGCTAATTTGACACTTTTAAATTCATTATAAAGAAATCTCTTTGTGCTTTGGAGATTAAGGTATACCTACCTAGGTCTAGTCGAGCCTAAAGTACAGAGGAATTTGGTCTTTGACCATTCCTGTTCATTGGCCAAGGCTAATTGAGGAATTAGTAGGAGATTTGGCAAAGCTCTAGGATTTTCAATTTGTGGTTTTGGGAACCAACATGTCAAACATGTAAAAATTATTGCATTGTGAGTTGATAAACATATGGGTGATTAATAAATTTATACGTACCTGTTTATCTCTTAAACCATATGCTAAATCAATTTCCCTTTGCATAGCATTAGAATCTCCATTACGATGAGCTTCTTTAACCAATAAAGCCACACCTTCCCATGTTAATGTGTGACCAGAATGTTGACAATGTTCAATCCATACCGTCATCCAATCAAGATTGTTTGCAATATACAAATGTAGTGCATCCCACTCTCAACCAACTATACAAAAAATAAATAGACATCTTACAACCGATTTATTTTGAAGATTAAGAATTAATTAACGATAATAACATCTTATAATTACCTCTCACTTTCCCTAATCTATCTTTCCCCATCAAGTACTCCCCTTTGAATTTGTTAATGGGGTTGGGATCCCAAATGCGATCCACATGGATCTTTGCTACAAACTTAGGAAGATATTCAAAAATGTACACCATAGTCTGGTATACCATATATCTCTCCATCATAGAACCCTCAGGATGTGCTCTTTGTCAAACCAAAGCCTTCAAAAATTTCAAGTGCCTCTCAACCATCCACATTGACCTAGTATGTACAGGTTCACACAATTCTATCTCCTCAACTTGGTGTATGAGGTAGTGTTCTTGTGCATTGAAAAAAGATGAAGGTAGTCACTTTTGTATTTCACACATTAGATGAGTAATTTTTCTCTTCCAATATTTTATATCTTCTTTATGGATTTATTTACATGATAACCACCTACAAGATATTCAAGACGCAAAAATATATATTACATAACAAGTAAAACAAATCACAAATATAATATCTATAAAACAAATTGAACAAATATCACTACTTACCTCATGTATTTTCCAAGATCATATATGACTTGCTTGACATTATTGTCGAGGTGGTCTGGGAGAGATAGAGGTAGAACATACTACAAAAATTATAAAATTATCTTTTCATTTTTTTCTAACATAATACAATGAAAAGTACATGCGGAGTATACAAATATATAGTAAATACACAAGAACATGAATTACCTTAATGAGGGTATGCCAATCATGCGTTTTCATCCCTAACCCAAATTCACTTTTCTTTGATATGAGATTGTTTATGTTCACAGCAAATCCTATGGGAAATCAAATTTTTCGTATGACTTCTTTTATAGCATTGCTTTGCTGGTCTGTTAATAACCAAGGAAGGTCACTTATATTAATTTGGTCTCCATGTATATTTGATTGAATGACATTTTTCATTGCATGATTGGATTCCTAAATGTCACTACAAATTTTGAATATTTTTTCTTTGTCATGCCTTCCATCCAATATTTTCCATAATGTCTCTATTATATTCTTTCCAATATGCATAGTATCAAATAAATGCACAATTTGTAACTTCTCGTAGTAGGGAAACCTACTAAATTGTCGAGGATAACTTTTTAGTCCCTTAGGAAGGTGGTCATTAATGCCTTGACGACCTTCACGATCATCAATAACATCATTAGTAAACAAAACACGATAGAAAAGATGTTTTATGACATAAACCATTAGATGGAATGGCATTACCTTGATGATTAATTCTATTATATTCCAACTTCCACGGGTGAGGTATCATTCTTTGTGGCTTTGATGTATTCTCTTCTTTCCCATTGAAAAGGTGTTTTTCAGTATTTCGATACTTATGATTTTTGTGGAGAAAGTGCCTATACTCATCAAACACCTGCTTTCCTAAACTTTTTGAATAACGAGAATTCATCTTTGGACCACAAGCTAGACATGCAAATTTTCCCTTTGTTTGAAGACCTACAAGATAATGTATAATTGGATTGAATCTACTATTTTTTTAATTATAATTATCATGCGCAACTTGAACACTATAACATACCACAAAAATGTGTTAGCCCTGGGGCATCATGTATTGTCCATACAAGCATCACATGGAATTGAAATTGTCTTTGTCCTATTGGTCTAGAGACGTCATACATAGTGACACCATTCCATAACACCAGCAACTCATCGATAAGAGGCTCAATATATACATTCATATCTTTAACTTGGTACTTACCTAATCGAATGAACAAAAACATTACATAATTATTATGACCATTTTACTGCAATATTTATAATTAAATGTAGATGACTATTAAATGATAAAATACCTAGAATAATCATTGCCAACATTATGTGCTCCCTCTTTATTGACATCCATGGAGGAATGTTATTGTTAATAACAAAAATAGGCCACACCGAGTAAACAAATCTCAGCTCTCCAAATGGATTAACACCATCCGCTGCCAATGAAAGCCTAAGATTATGAGGTTCTTCTTCAAAGTGTGGCCACTTTTCCTCTATGTTCATAAATGTTGAATCATCTGCAGGCATTTGAATAATGTCATTTTTATTTCTATTACATGCATTGTAATCCATAAATTGTGCCAAGCTAGTGCACTTGAATAATCGTGGCATATGTGGAATAATGGGAATATAACAAAGAACCTTGTGAGGCACCTTTTTTGTTATTTGATTTGTTTGATATCTACTGATATGACATTCAGGGCATTCGGTTTCAAATTCATGTTGTTTGTGATATATAATATGATCATTGGGATAAGCATCTATTTCTTGATACTCCATTCCAATATCTTTCATAATGGCAGATAATTCTCGATATGAGTGAGGTAGAATATTTGATGGTGGTAACAAAAACTCACCTATCAATCTACAACAAACAAAAAAATAATTTGTTAATATAAAGAATATTAATGGTACATGATTCACCATTTATTAACTATTAAAAACATATATGACATACCTTAACATACATGAGATTGCTATGTTGGATAAACCATTCATAACCTTCAAGTTAACCAACAACAATACAGAGGAGAGAAGAGTTGTTTGGGAGCCTTCGTAAAGGGCTGCATATGCCTTCTCAAGTAGAGGTAAATCATGAAAAACATCAAGGTCATCTTGATCATCATGACAATTGTGCCAGTACTAAATGTGTCATGGATCAATGTATTTCTACCATCATCTTCAATTGTGTTTTGTGGCTCATGATCGTTACCTTCCATGGGATCATTATCTTAAGCTTCGATATTCACACCTACGTGTTCCTCCTTTTTGAAAACCATATTCTTCAGGTTGTGTTGATACATATCATGTGCTTTGGGCTGCTCGACCTATATAAAAATGATCAACATAAATAAACCATGATCATGATCTCATAATCAAGTGATTTCTTATGTATGTAAATTGTTAAAACAATATAATGAAAAACTTACCAATGGATGATAATCATGTCCCCCTTCAATGTGACCATGCAACCTACAATGTTTCTTAGTTGTTTCGATTAGAAGTCTTCTATTCTTTAACCCCTTACAAATTTTGCAAGGACAATAAGATTTTCCATCACCTTTTCTTTTCAAGTTAGACCACAATCTAGCAATTGTCTCCTTATTTTGTTGTTCGTTGATATTATCTGACATGGTCTTTCTTCATAGGCAAAAAAATCAAGCTATAGAACTAGCTATATAGAAGTTGAAATGTTAGTTATGAAATGACGTTTCAGTATAATATACCAAATTAAATTACTTGAACATAGAAATAATGCAAATTAAACCAAAACCATTTAACTCTTCTTTTTCATCTCAAAACATATATAATGGCTTTGTGGTGATTTAGAGAAGGTGATATGCTAATGTATTTGTGGTATGCAATCCTTGTATCATATCTTAAGTTGACTAATGTCTATTTGGGGTAATCCATGAGTGTCTAATGTGAATTCATTATCAATGTTGTGAAGTCATCAAGAGAATGGTGATAGTCATCCTTATAGGATCCTCTCAATATTGTCCAAATCAGTGACAAGTAAGACAAAATTCTCAGTGACACCTTGGGTGCAAGTGAATGATATTACATATACTTTTGGGATGAACACCATTGAGAGTCATAGACCCAAGTTAGTCTAAAAAGAAAGTAACTATCCATTCACATGCTCATGCATACTTACATGACTAATTTTTCCCTTATGTATCCTAAATATTCGAGAGACCTTATTTGACTTTCATAATCAATGTGGTTTTTGTCCTAATATTGAAATACTAAGTTTATAGTACCCCTACTCGTTTGAACTCATTAGACTCATATTTTATTATTGTTTGTTTTCAGTGGATACATTACCATGATGTCTTATTCAGACTTTTATGACATTATTTCATGCTTTATCTAGATATGAGATGCATAATTTATTTGCAATATTTCAGTACTTGTGATTTATGGCATTTTATGGATTATTGCTATATACTGACACTTTACTTTATCTATGCAATATGGAATTTTATGTTGTGTATCTGCAAGTGTATTGGATGAAAGGGGATGATTTTCCTTCACTCATTTTGGTGAGACAGGGAATGTCGTGATTCTCCTTCATTGGTGTGTGTGTCGTGTTTTCTATACTGTATATATGCATGTGTGGTTCGGTGATGCAGGATATTGCAAGTAGAAGTACCGGGTAGGTACGGGGTATCGTCTCCACCTAGATTCACAAGTCTGAGCGTACCTTATATTTTCTGATGGAAGTGGAGGAGATAGTAGTTGACCCTATTTTACTCAGTTACACTCGTGTGAGTGCCGTCAGTTGGTCGTCCTGTCAGTTTGTTCGGCCTTCATATTTTGTTTTTTGATCTTTTTATGAGTATTTGCTTGAGGTTTTCTTAGTTTGTGTGTTTAGTGGTTTTAATTAATTAATTAAATTTATGGATTTGTCTCATAGTTGGTATTCTTGGGAATTATGTATTTTATGCATTGAGATTATAAATTTAGTTAATTTAAAAGAAGTTATTAAATTAAGCTGCAAGCTGCATGATATTAGAAATATATTTTTATTTAAATTTTAGTGAAAAAAATAAATTAGAGCAATTTCATTTATTGTTTCCTAGAATTTTAAATAAATAAAAGAATAAATAAATTAATAAATGAATAAAAGAATTAATTAGAATTGAAGTATTGCTTTAATTTTTGTATTTAGAAAATTAATTAATTTGCATGAGAAAAGAAAAGAAAGAATAATGATTTTTAATTATTGCATGTTAACTTATCTTTTGTTAGAAAATTAGGAAAGAAAATAAAATTGCTTTTATTACTAAATTTAGGTTTTTGGGAAAAATGTATTCAACCTATAATTTTAGTTTAAAAAGGGGAATAGGTCTTTATTTTAGGGATAGACAAGTCAGGAATTCAAGTGAAGAAATTTATTTGGAAGCTTGTTGAAGGATTGGTTCTCTTCTACAAATTTCTTCTAGGAAATCTATACCAAGTTGGGTGGCTTCTATTGATTGTTTGTTTTAAAGAAAATATTTATTTTTCTTCTATCTTCTGAATAATGTGTGTTTTGATATTTGTCATATCCCATCTGATTATTCTTGTTCTTGGCTAAAGTCCATTTCTGAAGTGAATTTATGGTTTATGGAAAGAAGTTGTTTCCTGGGTGTTTGTAGATTAAATTTTGAGAAAAATTGGGAAAAGTTATTATGGCAAATTTTGCCAAGCTTTTTATTGTGCATGAAAATTGCAAGATTTGGGGAGAAATGATATTAGCAAAGAAAATATTCCCTACTGTTTGAATTTTTTTTTGATACTTGACTATGACAGTTCTTTTTAATATTGTATATCTCTGTGGAATTATTTAGTTATCATAGAAATAAATTTATTAGGATATTAAAAGTTAAGGGAAATTGTTTTATTACATTATTTCGGAATGAAAATATGTATTAATTAATTCCCTGTAAATAATTTAATTAGAAATGAATTTTTGGTTGAAATTAGAATATACTGGTTAATGTATTTTTATTTTTTTTAAATAATAAAAAATAAAAAAATAAAAAAAATATACCTCTATAGCCACTACCAACGGTAGTACTGCTACCATACGGTAGCATTTGTTACCTATGGTAGCAGTGCTACCAGCGATAGCATAGGCTACAGTGCGTAGCATGGGCTACCCTGTAATTGCTTCCTTGGGTTTTCTCGTGCAGACCAAAATTTAATATTTCAGATTTCTGTTCAAGGTTGTTAAAAGTTGATTTTTTTTAATAAAATTGTGTGTGTGTGTGTGTGTGTGTGTGTGTGTGTGTGTGTGTGTGTGTGTGTGTGTGTGTGTGTGTGTGTTCATATTTAGGTTTATTCAATTATGGGTATTATGTTACTTTAGTATTATTTTAATACTGTGAAAATTAATTTATGAGTTGACATATATAATGTATATATATAATTAATTTAAAATTTGGGTGTTTTTCAAAAAAGCTTGTAATTGTTAGATTTTATATTTATTAGGAGATTAATTTTTGTGTGATTTATTTAAAACCTTATTAGACATATGACAAGATTGATTTCTTTGTATTAAAATGGTTGTAATTTCTTATTATTTGAAAAATATTTATTTGCAAGTTATTTATGCTTTTGGTTGTTGTAAGAAAAGATTGCCGGTATTAGGATCGTGTGTAAATGGTGTTTTTCAGTCAAGCTTAATTTCGTTGCAGTTTTGGTTGAGTTGTCATTGTGTCACATGTTATTATATCTCCTTGGTCAGGTGTTGTTGTATAACCTTATTAATGTGAAGTCATTGTGTGTTTTGTCCAAATGGTCAATCTTGGGTTAGTGATTGTGTATCCTTCACCTGTGGTTTGTCAGGATTAGTTATGGATGTTTGTTTTGCCATAGAGTTCCCATAGAGAGACCTTTCATGTTAGTGTCCTATGAGAGAGAGTGGCTTTCAAGTGGGGGTCATGCCCGAAGTGGATGACAAGATAACCCGTCAAAAGTCAGTTAAAAAGTGATAACCTAATAATTGATTTGGGGATGGGTGGAATAAATATTAATTAAGATAATGTACCTCATGCATAGGTGACTGCTAGTACAGGGCTCATAATATTGCGAGAAGGCATAGAATGGCAAACTTACCACCTTGTCTTCATGAAAGGATTGGTAGGGTTCGCATGAGACAGTTGGAACCAGAGGTTCGGGAGAGGTTACCAGGACAGTGAGCCGGGACCTATGGAGGTTGTACCATGGTATCCATCTTAAGCTATGTGATGACACTCTCTCCTTAGAGTCACTAGTGTTTGTGAGTTGAGTCACATGGATGTTTGCGGAGTCATGTAGTTCTTTCGTACTTGTCTTATTTTGCTTGCTTGAGGGTTTTCTACTATCTCCTAGCACGGTGGGGTGGTTCCATTTCGAGATCACATGGTCGGGTGGTAGTGCCACTTCCCATCAGATGTTTTGGATTGTATCTTCAGGGGAGGAAAGGCTTTGTTGGTGTTTCTTGGTTTGTGGTTCATGTACTAGCTCATGTTCGGGATCATTGTTCAGTTGAGACCTTGTGGTCATTGTATCAGACTTTTATGTAACCTTGATATTGTAACTTTGGATTCCATGGTATTTTTGGAAGCCATGTATTTATGGATATTGTAATAATTATGTCAGTAGGATGTATGTTAAATTCAGTTACTTTGATCCTATGTATAAATGATTTATGGATAAATTGAATGCATGGAATACTTTGATTCTTTCATTTTGGAATTTAGATGTAAGTGTAGTTTTAATCATAAGAATTTAATTTACCTAATTAAATGGACAATTGGATTAACCGTGGTGTTAATATAATCTGTGAATTAATCTTCGTTGGTAACCCTTAGGAAATCATGTTTTAGACTTCTGTTGTGTTATTAAACGTGCAATTGTTATAATTAATGCACTTAATCTTTAAAAAAAATTATTTCACCCTTTAGTTGCCTACTTGTGTTGTTTTCCTTTAGGGTTCCTGGTGGAGCATTATAGAGTTCTACCTTTGCCTCTGCATCAAACTTCTCACATCATTTTTCTTCAAAAAAACACACTATTCCCAATCTTCCTCAATACCCTCAATGGAGGGGAATGTATAATGGTTTTAACATACAATGTCAATGATCATACACTTCATTCTTATAGAAACCCTTGGATACATTACTTGGCTTCTAGGCTTGGGAAGACTAATATGAATTGAGCCAACACCATGAGGATAGGGTCAAGTATCATGGCAACTAATCATAATTCGTGAAGACAGGGCTCACACCTAAGTGTTGGCTCTCAACAATGCCACACTTCCAGAATTGTCAATCTCAAGACTTCTCCTATTGGTTCAACACTCATCGATGGCCACAAGGCCAAATCAATGTATCTAGGCTTCAAACTCCTTACTCTAGGCTTGGAGGACCCTACACAAGGTCTATGAACACTCTTTTGGTATTAAAATAGAAAGAGCCTTCCTCTAGAACTTTGTTTGCAACACACACATCATTGGTAATCATTGTTATGATGGATGGTCTATTAGGACAGTAAATAAAATTCTTGTTCTTTTTCCACCCTTTGAAACTACAACAAGGTATTTAATTTGGCAGGGTCCCCACACATCACTTCAACACCAAATATCAGGCAATTCAACCGTTTGCCTTCTCAACGCATTTTTTTTTTGTCTTTCACTAGTTTTCTTAGTCTGATACATAGCGATATCAGACATTTCATGGCATCATCACACGTGCAAAATTCCCCATATGTCCTTGTTAGTCTAAGACATTAAATACATTTCACCTAGCACTGTCTGGTATAGATTCTTGTGTCCTATCCATATAGGATATTTGCACACCGCACTATCATCCTTGACTCGTGTATGATGCAAAGGTAGGGGCATGTATAATGGTTTCAACATACAAAGTCAATGATCATACACTCCATTCTTCTAGGCACCCTTGGATACATTACTTGGCTTCTAGGCTTGGGAAAACTAATATGAATTGAGCCAACACCATGAGGATAGGGTCAAGTATCATGGCAACTGATAATAATTTGTGAAGACAGGGTTCACACCTAAGTGTTGGCTCTCAACAATGCCACACTTCCAAAATTGTTAGTCTCAAGACTTATCCTATTGGGTCAGCACTCATTGATGGCCACAAGGCCAAATCAATGTATCTAAGCTTCAAAAACCTTACTCTAGGTTTGGAGGACCCTACGAAAGGTCTATGAATTTTACCATTATAATTATTTTTTAATAGACGAGGATCTATATTATCATTTCCAGAATAGTGTTATGCATATTCACAAAAAGAAAGGTAAGTGGAAAGAGTCACATCCCAAAGACCAAACAAGATAATAGCTCAAAACAAAAAACAATTATATAAAGACAGCTAAGAGGAGGAAGTTAGCCCTAGTCATTTGTTTTTTTATTTATCTACAATTTCTTGTTTTGCATATGTCACTTGAAACTACACTTCTATGACCCTATTGCAGACAATAGGAATAATTTTGTAAAATTAGCAGTAGCACTATCTTTTAACCCAACTATAGTGAAAGTCCCAAATCATCTTTGGTGGTTCCTTAGTGAGAATACAAATGTGTCTCATGTAGCATAGGAGCTCATTTTCTATGTGAAAATCAAGAACCTACCACCTACTGTGAATTTTTGGTATATGTCAAAGAATTCAAGATCTCTATTGTTAAGTTAAGGTCATTCTAATGTTTCGTGTTTGCAAGAACCAAGTGTTGTTATCAAAGTTGTAGATGAAAGATAAATCAAGCTTATCAATACTCTCGTTCTTGTGTCAAATTTTCAATTGAAAAAAAATGTTGTAGGTACGTGGAGCACCTTCGATGATGGTAATTTTAAAACTCACCTCAAGTCTACATGAACTGTAGAGGCTTGTAATAAGTATGCATGACTATCTCCTTACCC
Organism: Cryptomeria japonica; assembly: GCF_030272615.1. NCBI lineage: Eukaryota > Viridiplantae > Streptophyta > Pinopsida > Cupressales > Cupressaceae > Cryptomeria > Cryptomeria japonica. The sequence continues at coordinate 469,804,240 of NC_081414.1, forward strand.
AAAATGTAATCCTTCCATTGCATGCAAACCTAAATGATAGCATATATCTCTTTGTTATATTTTAGGTACTTACCCACTATGTTATAAAACATCTTGTTAAGGTAAATAGAAAAAGTTTCAGGTGACACTATGTTAGAAATGGCTCACCATTGTAGGTACATGGAGCACCTTTGATGGTCATTTTGCAACTCACCTTGAGTCTACATGAGCTGCAGAAGCTTGTGATAAGTATGGATGATTGTCTCCTTCCAATATGTAGTCCTTTCATTATATGCAGACCTAAATAATAGCATAAATCTTTGTTATATTTTAGGGCCTTTCTTACCTTTGGGGTTGAGTTTATCTTCAACAAATATTTTGACGTTTAAAGATGTCATTTTCATCTAGATGTACTTATGATGGATGCTAGACATTATAATTTGTAAAGAACCAATGCTTCTTAGAGTTCTTAATGCCAAGTTTTGAACACAATGTGTGTTAAGTATTGATGTAGTCAAATACAAATTTTCTCTCACAGTTGCCACAAAATTTATTTTTCTTCATTTGTATCTTTTGGAAAAATATTCCTTTATGACCTCCATTAAACCACTCAAACTGAAATTCACCTCCATCACTAAATCAACTAGAGCTCCTTCAACTCCTCCTTGGCTAGCAAGCTAGAAATCCAACATTGTTGATCTGGAATTCTAATTTGAGTAGGGTGGACATAATTATCTCTAATTGAAGAAATTATAAAGAAATACATCTCCAATTTAGAAATATAATCATCAACAACATCTACATCAATTTTCCCATCAAACTTAGGGATGTCACAACTTACCTAGGCTCTAAAGGGAGTCCAATTGCCAAATGACCTTTCCAATGGGGCCCACTACTTATTTTGGTTACTTCGGAGCATCAGCACAAATTTGTTCATCATATTTGATCTTTGTTTTCCTCAAGCCACCTAGATCAACAACTTGAAGGAATTCGAGGAGTTAGTATCTAGTTCTTCAATATCATTGAATCTCGTCTTTAATTCAAATATCCAATATCTGACTGCATTTGATGCTACATGCAAGAGCAACTAGGTTGTGATAGCACTTATCTAAATTAGGCTAGTAATTTGGGGAACAATACACTAGTTGAGAAATTCATTCTACCAAAAGTAAAAATTGAACAAAATAAAACACAAAATTGATAATTACAATATAGTTACATGGGCTTAAGTTGACAATTGACACTCTTCTTGGGTGCCTTAAGTTTATAGAAATGGGATCTAGAGGGTGTCTTTAAACAAACCAATACAAACACTAACTAAAAGTTGTCATGAGCACTCGTTCAAGTGTCTAGACTTGAGGATGAAAACTCATAGTTTTTCAAAGTCGAGGAACAAAAAACTTGTAGATATTATGATAGAGGATGAAACCCCTTTGGCTCAAGGAGTGATCTCATGCAGAGCTCACATTTGAGTTTTAATGGTGGCTAAAATTGATGATATTGAGTTGTGCATGCCACTTATAGATGTTGTGGATGTAATCATTTATGTTTCAGTTTGTTGTAGTTGTTGTAGACTTGTAGTAGAATATTGTAATATTGTAATGCCCCATTTAATATAATAGATGACCTCTGATCTAGAATCTTCAAAGTATTGTATTCTCAGTTTGTTGTTGCGGTTGTGTATGCATGGGTTGTTATCATTGCAATTTTTGTATTTTGGTCTATTATTGTTGTGGCAGAAATGTTTTATAAACCATTTGCAACATGTGTAATATAAATACAATTTATAGTTTATCTTTCATTGTGGATTTTCTCCATAATTTGGGTTATCCATGTAAACGCAAGATTAGAACAAAATTTTGTGGGTATGCTATTATTTATATGAATGCGATGGGAAACTTCTAGTTTTGCGAGACTTGAGAAAAACATATTAGGGTTTGTTTATTTTAGGGTTAAATAATGAAGTCTAAAGCATATTCTTAGAGTTTTTCATGTCACATTAATATAACCCAGGTATTTTTTGAGGTTCTGGTTAAATATTTAAGTCCAAACTTTAAATAGCCAAAATATTTTCATAAGATTTTGTGGTTATGTTTTCCAATTTATCAATCAAAGATGCTTTAGTGGTTATGTTTTTTATTTGGGGATTCATTGATTGAGCCCATGTAACAACTTTGTGAAGTCATTTGTGCCTTCAAATTTCAAAACCATGGTGGCTATGATCTACAGATGATAACTATTTATTTCTTGTAAGAGCAGAAAATCATAATGGCGAATGCTACAAAATGCTTACATAGGAACTCAAATAATCACCATTTATCAAAACACACTAAACTCCTATGAAAGTTGCCTTTGACACTTTGGAGAAGAAAAAATTCGATCTACCTAATTCATTAAATGATCTGACTCAATGCAAGATTGTATTATCGTTGCTACTTGATTTGTATCTAGAAAAGACTTTCCTGGAATCCTCAAGCTCACTTTCTTTCAAAAGTGGATCCGCCAATCAATAGCACACACTATTGTTGACAATTCTAGTGATAACATAAAAGGAGTGCAGGAACTATTAGAAATTTGGAAGATTAGGGAAAAATATATATTATGCAATCTTTAATCTATTTGTGAACACTATTGATGAAACCAAATCAAATGCCCTTGATTGCAAAGAAAACCTTACCTGAGGAGTGTGCGGTTGTGGAGAGATCGCTCCGTGGAGGGGAGAGAGGAAAGAGCAGCTCCGCCTTGTGCTTGTTTTTTTTTTTAAATGAACCCACGTTATGTTTTTTTTTCTTTAAAGTGCTCAAGTTTGTCGGAATTCTGACAGATGCTTTCCGTCGGAATTCCGATGAACTCGGGCATTTTTTTATTTTTTTTAAATTTGATCACAATAGACCTTGTCCGTTGGATACCTTCGTCGGAATTTGAGGCCAAATGTATTAGTGTATATTATGTCACATGAGTTAGGATAACTGGTGAACAACTGAGAGGCGGGGGGCGTGAATCAGTTGTTAACAAATTATATCATTTAATCCACTTAATAACCTTTAACTAGATTAAGTATCGGTAAAGAAGAAATAAATACCGATAAACAATACAACTTAAAAATTAAATAGATAATCAATGCAAAGAAACCATACCACATAACACCATTATTTGTATGTGGAAAACCCGGAAAGGGAAAAACCATGGAGGAAATCCTACCCACAGTCACATGATACTTCTGAAGAAAGTATGTGATATAATGAGGGGTCTACACATACAGGAAGGCACACTGCCTAGAGCATACTACTCATTACAAAAGAGTCTCACTGACTACAAAGAGGTTATAACTACCTCAAGATAAATGGACAACAATCCATAATAATGAACTGCTAGAGATAGTATTTACCATGCCTGATTATAGTCTCAATTAAGCTCAATACCGGAGGCCTTTGACCTCTTCCTTAATCCCAATTCGATCACCTATGATCAACCAAATCTCCTTCACATATGATATTGCATTCCAAGACCATGACACACTATTACAATGAGATCTTACATTATTTTATACCAACCCTAAGGCCTAAACCAACTAGGTCAGCCACCTAAAAGATATTACAATAAGATCATTACATAAATCCATATTAAAATGATATGCCATGTCATCTTAAGACCAAAACAACAATAACCAATCCATAGAACATCCTGAAACATCCCGGTAACGTGTAGAGAACACGTTATCATGATACCGGTCCATAACCTAGAGAGGTATCAAACCTATTCTGGGTCCACCATGCCAAAGCAATGTCTTCAAGCAGTTGAAGCACGATCAAAGAATATCTTCAGCATCCTGAAATCCATCTAGAAGCCACACCAACACCACTTATGAATCCTGTCAAGATTCCTCAGTGAAAGCTCTATTGGTTAAACCTTAAACCAATGTTGGTAAGGGTTTACAAGAGTGTATGATAGCATCTGATTACCAGGTCAATACAAACTGACCAAAATATGATCAAGGAACATGTAACACATAAAATAAAACACACTCCATTGATCCAAACATGCCAGAAGTGTCCAACAGATAGTCTCTTCTATCAGTAACACTAGATCATCTACCGGTAACCAAAACCTACCTATCAGTAACCAACAATAATAGCTAGTGTTGACATTAATCATAAAACATCAATGCAACACATAATCAATTCATCCATAATGCCAACAATCTCACCCTCTAGCATTGATGGCAACACTAGATGTGAAAAAAAACATCTAAGTACCAAGAAATGCCAAACAAGTCTCCCCCTATGGAAGACAACCAACAATCAGTAACTCTCCCCTGTGAATTATATCTCTATAAGGTTTTGAATTTATTTTTCACATCACTATCTCTCCCCCTTTGACATCAATATCATAAATCTGACAAAAATATCAAAGCAAGAATATAAACCTCTGAATCTTCAAGACAGACTACTCCCCCTGAGTAGTAGCACCACTCATCGGTGCTGGAATGAATAATATCTAATAATTCATGTCAAACTGATGACAAACTGCATCAATCAAGTCTCTGTCAGAGGGGCAAAAACCTATAACCTATCTCTCAAATACTCAAATGATTCTTTAGACAGTGGTTTAGTGAATATATCTACAATCTGCTCTTTAGTGTTCACATAAACCAATTTGACTTCCTTTCCTTCTACCTTGTCCTTCATAAATTTATACTTTATTGATATATGCTTAGTCTTAGAGTGAAATACCAGATTTTTAGACATGTCAATAGCTCCAGAGTTATCACAGTAGATAACTACCAGTTCACTACAATTTACCTTGATATCCTTCAACATTTGCTTCATCCACAAGACTTTGGTGCAATTAGTTGTTGCTGCAACATACTCATCTTCTGCAGTAGATTAAGAAATGTATGACTTTTTTTTGCTGATCCATGAAACTAGTTTCTTTCCAAGAAAGAGATCTCCACCAGAAGTGCTCTTCATGTCATTAGTATCTCCTACCCAGTCTGAGTCAGTATATGCACATAAAGTGAAATCATCATTTTTAGAATACCATAAACCATATTATGGTTTTCCTTGCAAATACCAAAATATCCTTTTTACTGCACATTCATGATTTTCTTTAGGATTACTTTGATATCTAGAAACAATACTTACTACATTCATAATATCCGGTCTAGTCTAAGTCAAATATAATAGACCGCCAATCATAGACTTATACCTTGTCAGATTTACTGGTGTAGAAGTATCCTTGATAGATAATTTCTCACTTGCCACCATAGGAGTACTTACCGGTTTGGAATTATCCATGCCAAACTTCTTCAACAATTCCCTCAGATACTTAGTTTGACAGATAAAGATGCCTTTGTCAGTTTGATTAAGCTGCAAATCTAAGAAAAATCTCATCTCACCAATCATGGACATTTCAAAATCATTCTTCATATTGTTAGCAAATTCCATGCATAAATTTATCTTCTCCTCCAAAAATGATATCATCAACAAATAATTCAATAATAAGAATATCCATCAATGATCTTATTAGATAAATTACTATCAGCACTGCCTTTAGTAAAACCAAGCTTCAAAAGATATTTATCCAACCTTGCATACCAAGCTCTAGGAGCTTGTTTCAATCCATATAAAGCCTTCTTCAATCTGCAAACCATATCTTTATCATCTGTTAGTGAAAATCCATCAAGTTTCTCAATGTATACTTGTTCCTCAATTTCACCATTCAAAAATGCACATTTAACATCCATTTGATAAACCTTATGGTTCTTGTAAGCTGCATAGGCAATAAATAGTCTAAAAACTTCAATTCTAGCTACAGGTGCAAATGTCTCACCATAATCAATTCCTTCCATTTGAGAATATCCTTTACAAACCAATCTAGCTTTGTTTCTTACAAATTGACCATCCTCATTCATTTATTCCAAAAAACCATTTAGTTCCAATAACATTTTTATTTTTAGGTTGAGGAACTAAAGACCAAGTCTCATTCTTCTCTATCTGATCTAATTCATCTTCCATAGCTTTTAACCAATGTTTATCCTTACAAGCTTCAATAATAGATGTCGGTTCAATTTGAGAAATAAGACATACCTCTTCATTTTCTAATATTCTTCTTGTCATAACTCCCTTGTTTCTATCTCCAATAATTTGATCTTCAAAATGATTTAATCTTACATACCTTGGTGTCTTCTGAACTTCAGGTTCACTGCCTTGATCATCAATCACAGTTGAATTTTCTGATTGTGTCGGTGTAACTATCTCAGTTTCCTGTACTGGTTGAGGTATTTTCATTTTAGTTATGATCATTTCTACTGTCGGTTCCCTATCATATGATATAGATTGATTTCTATATTTCTCATCCACTTTCACATTATCACTCTCCACAATTTTTTGAAATCTTTTGTTATAACATCTATATGCTTTGCTTTGAATTGAATAACCAAGAAATATCCCTTCATCACATCTAGGATCAAACTTTCCAATTGAATCATCTCTTTTGATATAGCATTTACTTCCAAACATTCTGAAATATTTAACAAAAGGTGTATGTCCAAACCATAATTCATAAGGGATCTTACCAGTTTCACCTTTGATGTGAACTCTATTAAATGTGTAGACTGTTGTACTCACTACTTCTCTCCAGTAGATGTGAGGCAATTTGGCTTCCATCATCATAGATCTTGTTGCATCCAAAATGGTTTTGTTCTTTCTTTCCACTACTCCATTTTGTTAAGGAGTCTAAGGTGCAGATAATTGTCTCCTAATTCCATTTGTCTCACAATAACTGTTAAATTCATGAGAAGTGAACTCACCACCTTGATCTAATCTTAGACATTTTATTTTCAATCCAGTTTATGTTTCAAATTTTGCTTTAAATATCTTGAATTTCTCAAAGGCTTCAGACTTCTTCTTTAGAAAAGTCACCCACATCATCCTATAATAGTCATCAATAATCAACATGAAATACCTATCACCTTGAAAGCTTCTAGTCCTTGCTGGACCACATAAGTCAGTGTGAATCAAATTAGGTACACCATTAGATTTATCATGTATGCTCTTAAAATAAGTTCTAACTTGCTTCCCCAATTAACATTCCTTACATACCGGATTGTGAGGCTTCATAATCTTAGGTATATCTCTAACTGCCTTAGTTGAACTGATCTTAACAATACAATCAAAATTAACATGACACAACCTCTTATGCCATAACCAACTCTCATCAATATGAGCAATCAAACATGTCTTATTACCAGTGTTCAAGTGAAAGATATTACCTCCAGTCTGAGTACCGGTTGCAATCTCCAAACTAGTCTTGTTAATGATTTTGCATTTTCTATCTTTAAACTAAAATTGGAAACCCTTGTCCACCAATTGACCAACACTCAAAATATTATGCTTTAAACCTTCTACATAATAGACATTATCAATGTTATGCTTACCATCCATAGAAATAATACCTCTACCTTTGATCATACATGCTTTGTCATCTCCAAATATGACTTGGCCGCCATTGTATTCTTATAGGGACAGAAATTTTCTCTTATCACCAGTCATATGATGTGAGCATCCACTATCAATTATCCATTCATCCTTATCTTCAACTTTTGCTGCCAGGGCCTTTTCTTCGTTCATGATAGCCGGTTCTAGTCCATCTTCCTTTAAAGCATAAAACACCCATTCCTTTCTATTGTCAGATCCACTAGAAGAGTCTTCTATCGGTTCATCTCCAGAGTCATCACTTACTCCTTCCTCATCTGCTATGTAGCATTGTTTGCTTTTCTTGAATCTATATATGTTTTGGTTAAGCTTAAATGATTTCTTAGCTCTTTCCTCAAACCTTGCATTCCTTTCAGGACATCTAGATGCAAAATGATAAATCTTATTACATGCAAAACATTTAAAAGGTGTTTTTCCTTCATGCTTACTTCATGTCAGACCTTTAGGTACTCTCCTAGCGAATAAGGCTTCAATTTGCTCAAATTCTTCATCTTCTTTCCTCATGTCTTCAATTTCTTTTGCATATAGGACTTTCCAATCACTTTTATCGATGGATGATGATGATGCATGAAAAGCAAGTTGAGACTTTACAGCTCCAGAAGATCCAAATTCTTCAAGCTCAAAAGCAGATAATTTCCCAATTAGAATGTCTTCGTTAACTGAAGAGTTAGCCATTGTTCTTAACTCATTAATTGAAGCTACCTTCATCTTGTAAGTTGGTGGAAGGGCTCTCAAGACTTTGGAAACTATTTCATCTTAACTGAGAAATACTCCACAACATTGAATTCCCATAACAATCTCATTTACTCTTTCCATAAACACAACAATTCTTTCATTATCTTTCATCTTCAAGTTTTCATATCTTACCCGGTAACCATCAAGTTTAACAATTTGACAATAGAATCACCTTCATTCAGATTTTTCAATTTATTCCACATAACCTTAGCCGATGATTTATTAGTCAATCCCATGATCTATTGATCAGTAAGTGCACACAAGAGGGCTTCTCTATCTCTGCAATCATTTTCAATATTCTTTTCCAAGTTTGCAGGAGAAGGATTGCCAGACTCTGGATCATAAGGTGTGTATCCTTTCTCAGTGATCTCCTAAATATCCTTGCCAAGACATCTAAGATGATTATTCATTCGGATTTTCCATATCCCATAATTTGTTCCATCAAGCTTAGGGATTTCTCTTCTCAAAATAGTTGTTGGTGGATTTGAAGTGTTAGCTGCCATAGGATCTACCTCAAGCGGTTAAGCTTCTGCAAAAGAGGACCAAGGCTCTGATACCAATTGTTAAGGATAATCGGTGAACAACTGAGAGGTAGGGGTGAGTTGTTAAAGGATTATATTATTTAATTCACTTAATAACCTTTAACCAGATTAAGTATCGGTAAAGAAAAAATAGATATCGGTAAAAAATACAACTTAACAATTAAACAGATAATCAATGCAAAGAAACCATACCACATAACACCATGATTTGTACATGGAAAACCCAGAAAGGGAAAAACAATGGTGGAAAGACTACCCACAGTCAGATGATACTTCTGCACAAAGTATGTGATACAATGAGGGGCATGCACATGCAAGAAGGCACACTTCCTAGAGCATACTGGTCATTACAAAAGAGTCTCACTGACTATAGAGAGGTTATAACAACCTCAAGATAAATGGACAACAATCCATAATAATGAACTGCCAGAGATAGCATCTACCATACCTGATTCCAATCTTGGTTAAGCTCAATATCGGAGGCTTTTGACCTCTTCCTTAATCCCAATTCGATCACCTATGATTGACCAAATCTCCTTCACATATGATATTACATTTGAAGACCATGACACACTATTACAAAGAGATCTTACATCATTTTATACCAACCCTAAGGCCTAATCCAATTAGGTCGGCCACCTAAAAGATATTACAATAAGATCATTACATAAATTCATATTACAATGATATGCCATGTCTCCTTAAGATCAAAACAACAATAACCAATCCATAGAACATCCTGGTAACATGTAGAGAACACATTACCATGATATCGGTCCATAACTTAGATAGGTACCGGACCTATTTTGGGTCCACCACGCCAAATAAATGTCTTCAAGCAGTTGAAGCACAATCAAAGAATATCTTCAGCATCCTAAAATCCATCTAGAAGCCATAACAATACCACTTATGCATCCTATCAAGATTCCTTAGTGAAAGCTTTGTCAGTTAAACCTTAAACCAATGTCGGTAAGGGTTTAAAGAGTGTATGATAGCATTTGATTACCAATTCAATACCAACTGACCAAAACATGCTCAAGGAACATGTAACACATAAAATAAAACATACTCCATTGATCCAAGCATGCTAGAAGTGTCCAACAAATAGTCTCTTCTGTCGATAACACTAGATCTTCAACCTGTAACCAAAACCTATGTGTCAGTAACCAACCATAACAGCTAGTGTTGACATCAATGACAAAACATCAATGCAACACATAATTAATTCATCCATAATGCCAACAACATGAACCTTGAAGCACTTAACAATGACGATGACTATGACTTACCCATTCTTCATCCAGAACTAATTGATTGGGATAATCGAGAAAACCCTGAATTGGATGTCTTTTCCAATGACCATGAATTAGTTGTTTATATTAATGTTGTCAAACCCTTAGAACCTAAGATATCTTCCATTGTGGAATTAGGTAACATTTCTTGCAGTTGGGAGAATGCCAAACTTTCCAGTCACAAAATTGAAATAAAACACGAAAAAATACCTAGTGTTGAAAACCATTTCATGGCAACACTTGATAATCAAGAGGAAAAATAAAGGACATATCTGACAGTGAAAAACTCTTTGAGGTGCCAGAAGATGGAAAATTTGACATCCTCCCTACATATTTTCAAGAGAGATCTGCTATTCTAATAGAGCCAACAGAAGCAATAAACATTGGCACACCAAAGGATCCCAATATACTTCATCCTATTGCATCATTATCAGATGAAGAGAGGAAAGAATACATAGAATTATTTAGACAAAGATAGATAAATTTTGCTTGGTCCTATGCAGACATGCTAGGACATGATCTTGATCTTATCATGCATCATCTCAATGTGGATCTAAAAGAAAAACTAGTTAAGCAAAAGCTAAGGAAAATACATCCACTCATCACTCTCCTTGTAAAAGTCGAGCTAAAGAAACTATTGGATGTGGGTTTCATAAGATCTATTTCCTATCCAGAATGGATTTCAAGCATTGTGTCAGTGTCAAAGACAGATAAAAGCATAAGAGTCTGCATTGATTTCATAGATTTGAACAAGGCATGTCCCAAAGATGATTTCCCACTACCCAACATTGATATAATTATGGACGTATCAGCCGGACATGAGATGTTTTCATTAATGGATGGATTCTCAGGATACAATCAAATAAGAATTGCCCCTAAAGATCAAGAAAAGACAACATTCACCTGTGCATGGGGTACTTACTATTGGAATGTTATGCCATTTGGGCTTAAGAATGCAGGAGCAACTTATCAAAGAGTCATGACAACAATTTTTCATGATATGATGCATACATTTATGGAAGATTATGTAGATGATATACTTGCAAAATCTCATATAAGGAAAGAACATTTGAACATCTTGGGCAAGATCTTTGATAGGCTCGAACAATATCAGTTAAGATTAAATCTAAAGAAATATGCATTTGGAGTAACCTCTAGAAAACTTATTGGGTACATTATATCAGCTCGTGGAATTGAAGTAGATCCATAAAAGGTCAAAGCTATCATGGAAATGGAGTCACCTAGAAACATAAGTCAATTGCATTCTTTACAAGGAAGATTGCAATCAATCAAAAGATTTGTCTCTCAATTAGCATATATATGTCATCCATTCACTCATCTTTAACATAATAGTGTTCCATTCAAATGGGATCAGAAGTGTGAAGAGGCTTTTAGGAAAATAAAAGAATATCTCATGAATCCTCCGGTACTTGTATCACCAATCAAAGGGATACCATTGTTTCTTTATATCTCAGTGACAAATGTATCATTAGGAGCTCTTTTAGCACAACATGATGAAGAAGGTAAAGAAAGAGTAGTCTATTACATCAGTAGAACACTTGTAGGCTATGAATTGAACTATACATCAGTAGAGAAGACATGCCTAGTGTAGCGTCGTAAAATTGCGACACTTGCAATTTCGACTGCATTTCGGTCTTCACGATGGCGGCGCAATGTTGAACCTGAATGGAGACCCCAAAACCTATTTATGACATCAAAAACTGCATCTTTCTGCACCTTGGCCTGATCCTCCTTACACCCTGCTATCCCGGGAGGTGGGACCATGGCGCCCAGCACCCTGGTCCCTGGCCCTATTTTGGGCCCGGTCTCTTGTTGGGCATCGGGTCTTCAAGTTTGCAATTTGGAAAATAATGCTCCTAGGTCAGCCTAAGGTCAGAAAAATCAGTCTCCTAACCCTAATTGACAAGTATATAAACTACATTTCCCCTCCCAAAAAGAAGAGGAAAAAGATATATGGGCAAGAGGCGGAAGTGATAGGCAAACATTCAAACATTCAAGCATTCAAGCATTCCTTCAAGCAATTGAGCATTCTAGGTCTCCATTCAAGGCTAGGTGTTGCATTCAAGACAAGGATTCAACCATTGAAGAGGATATCACCTACAACATACAACATACAACATCATTACACCTTTGCATGTAAGAATACAAACATTCTTACAACAAGGTATCAATACTTGATTACATTACAAACACTTACATTTACAGCATTCTCATTTCTTGGTTAATTCCAAAACCGGGGTTTGACCTGAAGGCAAACCCCTAATCCCTAACCCCCTAATTGTCCTCTCTTTTCTATGTGTAGGTTGCAGGTACACGGCTGTAATTGAAGATCTGGAATCCTTTTGCAGAGACAGACAGATCCCCCTTCGTTTCACGGATTTTTCGGAGGACTGTGTGCACTCTGGGAGCCATCGTCCCGTCAACTTTTGCTCAAACTTGTAGGACAGCATCATCTCGACATTTTACTGCTTATTTTAGGTCCGTAGCTTCATCCCGTGTCCCTATCTTTGTCTACAAGCACATCTTTCTTACTTTCACATACACTCCTAGTTCAATCCTTCTATCTACATTCTTTACAAAAGAGGGTATCCTTGCTATCTCAACCCTTGAAACTCATTTAGAATTCAATCTTGCATTGTGTGGGATTGGATCTTGTGAGTTTCAACCCCTCTTTTGAATGTAAAGTCTCTCCTAAGTGAAAACCGTCAATCCTAGTGACCTCCTTTCTCTCTCCATGGAGTGGGGGAACACCTAGGGTTTGATTTTCGCTTTACATTTTGGTGAACCTGACGTGAACATCCTAATTCTGATTATTCTTGGTTAGATCTGAAAAATTTTTGCTTCCTTAATTACATTTCCATGTTTGATCTTTTGCAAATTTTAGAGGTTAATTGCATAAAAACCCTAAATTTTCTTTTTAGTAATTAAGCTTGTGAAATGTTTAATTATTAATGCTTGTTTCAGATCTAACCTTCTATTGCAAATTATCAAATCATATTTGTGCTTTAATTCTGAAAATTAAGTGGTTAAGTGTCAAAACCCTAATTTTTAAAACCCTCTTGATTCAACCTTTGACTGATGATTTCACTGATCAAAACACCTCCAAATCGGCTGTAACTTTGGATTCCGCAACAAAATCACAATATCTCTCATCCCTGAAAATTTTGAAAAAAGTTGCGAGGACCATGTGCACCCCGAGTGCCATCGTCCCCGACATTTTTTTCTAAAATTTCGGGAGCTAGATCTTACTGTATTTTTCTGCTAGAATCCAGAATCTTGGCTGATTTCATCAATTCTGACACTTTCAAAATTAAAGTCAAAGTTGGTCTAGTGATTGCCTGGATTAAGGCTTATAATCATTCAAAAATTGTTGAAATTGAAATTTTGTGTTAAAATTATGTTTCTTACAGTCCTAAATCTGAAAAGTGTGAAATTTCAGTGCTTTATTCAAATTTTTTGCAATTTGTGACTTTTGAAATTAAGTGTTTAATTGCAACAACCTTGATTTCCACTTTCAAAATTGAATTTTGCATGAAATTGAGTCAACTTTTAAATTTCAAAGCTTGCACTGCTTTTAGTATTCCCTCTAAAATCATAAAATTCAAAATTTTAGTTTCCCTCTCTTTTTCAAGATTCAAATTTTGCATTTTTCAACAATCTTGGTAGGGTTCAATTTTGAGATTGCAACTTTAATTTGGCCTATCTACAGATCGTAAAATCACTCAATTTTTTCAGATTAGCTTTAAATCATCATAACTTGCATCCCTAAAAATTTTGAAAAAAGTTGCAAGGACCGTGTGCACTCCGTTCGCCACGGTCCTCGACATTTTTTTCTGAAACTTCGAGAGATTGTCATGATTGCATTTAACAGCCTAAATCTAGGAGATTGGCTGATTTTATTGAAATTTGCTACCTCTAAATTCAAAAATAAATTCAAAATTCAAGATCTCAATTTTCAAGATAACAATTAAGTGCTACCCCCTTGGCCCTAATTTTCAATTGTGCCTACCTTTCTTGGAAGTTGTGCATGAGTTTTACAACAATAAGCCCTACTTACACTATTCCCGTTAGACGAAGCCTTAGAATTAAGTCTTTCCAAGGTTTAATTACCAAGGAGATGGAACCTAATTTCAATGGCCTTTTTAACGAGGACATGGGTAATGCCTCTAATCCTCTTAATGATGAAGAATCTCTCGATGAGGTTTCTGTAGAACAACTTTCAAAATTGGATAACCAATTTGATGATTTTCAGCAATGGATGTCTCAAGAATATCTCGATAGCCAAGCTCTTTCATTAATTAAGGGTCTAAAATGTCTGGTTCAAAGTGATAAGAATGGAATTGATATTTTGCGTATTATTGCACACATCGTGGATTCGAATGTGATGCCTATGAAGAGTTGTGCCGAAACTTTAGATTATACACAACCTCCCACTCAAGTCAATCATTCTACCCCTTTGACAACTTCTATTGCTAGTATACCTACTTTTACATCGAACATAACGACTACTCCAATACAAAACATTCCACCTATGATCACCAGTCATAGGGGTAATCCTTCTATCTACATTCTTTACAAAAGAGGGTATCCTTGTTGTCTCAACCCTTGAAACTTATTTAGAATTCAATCTTGCAGTGTGGGATTGGATCTTGTGAGTTTCAACCCCTCTTTTGAATGTAAAGTCTCTCCTAAGTGAAAACCGTCAATCCTAGTGACCTCCTTTCTCTCTCCATGGAGTGGGGGAACACCTAGGGTTCGATTTTCCGCTTTACACCTAGCAATTGTATTTGCAACTCAGAAACTATGACGTTATATGCTGACTCATTCCATGAAACTGATAGAAAAAATAGATCTACTAAAGCATTTGTTGAACAAGTCAACTTTGACAAGTAGACTGGCAAAATGGGTAATGGTACTAAGTGAGTTTTATATAGAATATGTTGATCTAAAAGCTATCAAAGGATAGGTCATTGCTGATTAATTAGCTGAAGCACCCTTACAAGATGATATACCATTGTACATTGAATTTCTTGATGCAGACATTTTGACAATAAGTACAAAATTTTGGGAGTTGTACTTTGATGGTTCTTATACACAATATGGATCGGGTGCAGGAATTTTGTTCATCACACCTCAGGGACACACACTTCCAAAATCATATAGACTAAGGTTTTCATGCACAAACAATACTGCAGAATGTGAAGCATTGACTATTGGGCTCAAAATGGCTATTGAATGGAACATTAAATAATTACAAGTTTATGGTGATTCATAGCTTATAATCAACCAAATAAATGATGATTATCAAACTAAGGATGACAAGCTCATGCCCTACAAATGGTAGAAAAATTTAAAGAAAACTTTGAAGAAGTATCATTCACTCTGATCCCAAGAAATGAAAATAAAGCAGCAGATGCAATGGCTACAATAGCATCTCTCTTGTAGAATCAGGAGAATCAACAATGTTACGAATTCCTAGTGGAAGATATCTTAAAACCTACCATTGAATCTCAGCATACCCACATGATTTATCATATATCCGGAACCGATCAATCCTTACACAACCAGACTTATCAATACTTAAAAGAGAATATCCTTCCTCTTGACTTATCCTGCAATCAGAGAAAAAAATTTATCTGTCAATCATCCCGCTATACTATTATTGTTGATACCTTATATAAGAGAGGTCTAGATATCACTTTATTGAGATGTCTCAAATAAGAAGAATCTGAGAAAATTCTTAACGAAGTTCACGCAGGTATTTGTGGCACACACTCAAGTGGATTAACACTAGCTAAAAAACTTCTTCATATGGGTTATTATTGGACTACTATGGAGAGAGATTTATTCACATTGCCAAGTAATGCAAACAATGCCAAATCCATGGGAATCTCATCCTCGCACCAGCACACGAATTGCATCCTATGGCAAGATCATGGCCATTTTCTCAATGGGGCCTTGATTTGGTAGGTAAGATAAACCCTTCATCTTCTAATGGACATAAGTTCATTTTGACTGCTACTGAATATTTCACTAAATTGATTGAAGCAATACCTTTGACTAAAGTGACAGGAAAACAAATATCACCATTCATCTTGAAGTATATAATTTGTCGCTATGGAGTTCCTATGACCATTATCACTGATAATGGATGGCCATTTAAGAATCAAGATGTGAAGAAACTATGTGAGTGATTCCATATCCAACATAGGTTTTCTACACCATATTATCCACAAGGAAATGGTTAAGCTAGGGCATCAAACAAGACTATCTTGAAAATCCTGAAGAAAACAGTCAATGAAGCTGGAAAAGACTGGCACATTTAGCTAAATCCTACTCTTTGGGCATACCGAACCAGTATCTGCACACCAATGGGGGCAAATCCATATTTCTTATTCTATGGATCAGAAGCCATATTACCAATAGAAGTAGAGATACCCTCTCTACGAGTTTCCTTGAAAGGTCTTATACATGAAGAAGAAGAATGAGTCTCTAGACTTCAAGAACTTGAGCTAATTCAGGAACGTCGCCAAAATTCAACACATCATTTGTAATCATATCAACAAAGAATGGCAAGAAGTTATAATCATAGAGTCAAGCCACACATTTTTCAAATTGGAGATATAGTTCTAAGGGAGAATCTGAGAAATCAACAAGACCGAGAAAACAAGGGTAAATTTGAACCAAATTGGTTAGGTCCTTTTGTCATAGTAGAAGCATATGGCTCAGGAGCATACAAGTTGTCTACCCCTAAGGTGATTGGTTTGATGAACCTATCAATTCCATCCATCCCAAGAAATTATATG
The DNA here is from genome assembly GCF_030272615.1 of Cryptomeria japonica. Taxonomy (NCBI): domain Eukaryota; kingdom Viridiplantae; phylum Streptophyta; class Pinopsida; order Cupressales; family Cupressaceae; genus Cryptomeria; species Cryptomeria japonica. Next base: position 469,821,111 of record NC_081414.1, read on the forward strand.
CTTGAGATGTAAAGTCCTAGAAAAAAAATCAATAAAAAGCATATAAAGTCCTGAAGAAATCAGTAAAAATAAGAAAAGCAAAAAATCCCTAAAAAAGCATAAAACAGTGAAAACAGAAGAAGACAAAAAAATCAAAATATGGAAAAAATGCAATAAATTTAGACAATGAAAACCTGGTAAATAGGTGCTATCTAAAAAAAACTAAGTTCTTCCATCTATGAGATCGCTTTACGCACCTATCCACTCCATCCTAATCACATCTATCGCTTCCATCTATCCTATCTCATCCATTTCATCTTCTGCATCCATTGCTTTGAACTATTTACTAGGAAATATGCAGCTTACCAATAGTTATCAATCTTTGGCATACTTGTTGTAGTCACTATCTTAGATTTTATCAGAGTCAATTAATCTTCATTTGTATCCCACCATGGTTTGGATCTTGATCAATTCATATATCCATAATAAAGTTTTGTTTCCACTGGGCAAAAATCCTAATTCTTTTTTTGCTAAGGCGGTCTTTTGAATCTTTGAAAATCCAAAACATTTGGAAAACTTAGAAAAACCAAAAACATCTAGGATTTTGAAATAGATAACGGGCAACAAAGCAGCGAAGATCAAGGCCTTTAATAACAACTGAATCATGAAACTCATAAAACAAACAATCAACTAGCAAGTAATAAAGGATTATCAATTATCATTCATCAAGATGATTATATCAGTTAATGACCATGAGAACATGTGAATGACATACAAGATTCAGTGTCTTTATCTTGATTTTATTGCTAATCATGTACTCTATGCGACTCAAGGATGTCCATGACTAGAGAAGCTATGATGGGGCATGATTATTTTCTTTGATTGTTGTTTGTGGTTTATCTCTTATTAAGGTATGTAATTGTCTAAGGATATGATCAGTAAAATATCAAGGAGGACGTTCCAAGTCATGCATAAAAGGGGATAATCCTTGTCTGTTCTACAAGAAATACTCAGGTCTGCTTGGTTCATTATATCAAGTTGCTTGTATTAACTTTCTATATCAATATCCATGTAAGAAATACTTAGGTCAGCTTGAATCATTATGTCAAGTTGCTTGTATTTTCTTACAACATTTTAAAGCTTAATGATGAAATCAAGCATTGTTATAAGACAACATATGAAGAATGGAAGTATCATTTTAGTTAGATCATTTTTTTAGATTAGTTCATTATTCATCTGCATTATAAGCACTCATTGGCAGTTGCATTATAAGCATTTCATTTTATTCAAAGATTAACCATCATAAGTAAATATTGAGTATACTTGGACAAACAAACAAAAATTTGCATTTGATCATTGTAAGTTCATTCATCTTTAGAATCATTTAAGATATCATCATTCATTTCATTTAGTTGCATTTCAATCATTGCATTAGTTTGCATTCCATTAAGTGCATTTCATAATCATGTAGTATATCATCATTATTATTTGCATTAGGATCATTATCATTATAGTTCTTTTTATCCAATAAGATCATTTAGTTGCATCTGTGCACTTAGATTCATTAATCATTA